>NW_014010627.1:0-7504 GCF_000611645.1 Monoraphidium neglectum
ACCCAGCCCCGGCCCCGGCCCCGGCGCGCACACTGCGAGCGCGGCCGCGGCGGCGGCGGCGGCGCCGTCGGGCGTGCCCCCGAGCCCGCGGAGGCTGCCGCTGCTGGCGCTGCGCGGAGGTGCGACCGCGCCGCCGCCGCCGCCGGCCGGCTTCGGCGCCGCGAAGAGCAACTGCAGCGCGTGGCCGCCCACGAGCGCGCCTTGCAGCAGCTGCGCCGCGCGCACGGCCGCGCGCAGGTCGTAGTACGTGACCAGCACCAGCCCGCGGTGCTTGGCGCCAGTGCTGAGGCTGCGGAGCTCTCCCTGAGCAGCAAACAGCTGCCGCAGCTCGTGGTCTGAGGCCGAGTGCGGGACGTTCCTGACCAGCAGCGAGCGGCTGGGCGCGTCGCTGGGCTGCAGCGAGTCGTGCAGCCCCGGCGCCAGCGCGGGCTCGTCGTGCCCGTGGTCAAACAGCTCGCACTCGCTGATGCTGGCGACGCTGGCGACGCGCTTGCGCAGGCGGCCGCTGCTGCTCGAGTCGCGGCGCGGCTGAGGCAGGCCGCACGCGAGGAGCTGCTGCTGCTGCTGCTGGTGGGGGTGGCCGCTGCTGCTGGTGTCCGCCAGTAAGCGTCCGAGCGCCCCGGCATCCTTCTGCGCACTCACGCCCAGCAGCCCCAGAGGATCCTGCCCCGGGTCGCTGCCACCACCACCTGATGAGGCACCCAACCATTGCGGCAGCGTGGGTCGGTCAACGGCAGACATCAGATGACATGTTCGGAAGCGTGGTAGCCAGGTCGTGTGCACAGGCGGCAGGCGGCATACATGCGTGCAGGGAGAGGGGGGGTCGCAACACACGGGTGGACCCCTGAGCCCTGCCAGTCCGCACCTGCCAAGGCCGCAGCGCCGCGGCCCGAACCAGGCGCCAGCGCCGCGCCGATTTCTGCTAGGGTCAACTGGCCGTCCAGAAACGAGGCGAGTGAGTCTGCCGACGCGTTCTGTGGCAACCGCTGTCCGTCCTGCGCACGGGGGATGGGCAGGGGCCAGCGGCGGTCGCTCAGCGCGCCCCTGTGCGTCCAGCCGCCTCCACACTTGTGAAGTGCAGGCGCCCGGCCCTGCTGGGGCACCCCCGCACGCTCCAGGTGCGAGGGACGCGGTTAACGGCACGGCCACGCACCCCAGGCGGTGCTAGGCGCCAACCTGAAAGCGCCGCGAAACACACCTGCACTGCGCCTGTGAGTCCCCCACCCACAAGGCCAAAGCCCTGCAGGCCGAACGGGCCCGAAGGCGGCCAGCCCGGCACCCCTCCGAGTTCCTGCATCAGCTGCTGCTCCGTTGTGCGAGCCCCCCTGGAGATTCTGGGGTAAACGCCGCTGCCAACGTCCTGGATCGTCAGATGATAATAACTAAGAAGTTTCGAAAATTAGGGTGACGCAGCGGAGCTGTCCTGGTGCGTGCCGAGGGCAGCGCCAAAAAGGCCGGGTTGGGGTTGCTTCGCTTGTGTCCGCTGCCGTGTGCGGAAATTTGCGTGGTTGTAATCAGCACATACATAAGGAGCTCAAAGGGGAGCTCCTCGCTTAGCTCAGCTCCTCTGCTGCCTTTTTGTGCCACTGTCTCGCAGGGAAATGTCTTGCACGCATGTGGAGGCCAATGTAGCAAGTACAAGGGAAGTTGCAACGTATATGCCTATCATGAAAGCGTACGAAAATTTTCTTCACCCCTGTGTGGAGTGTGCATCGCTCTCATCAATCCACCCCTGGAGCGCGCGCGGGCTACTAGAGCGACTTCCGGCAGCTTGGGAGCACGAAGAGGACCGTAATCGCCTTTTTCATGGTGCACAAAACGGGAGGCTGGGTTGGCGGTACGGCCGTCAGCATTTGCACGCCCCGGAATGTGACGTCAGCAATGGGCCGGCACAACTTTCGTAATGCGAGCCCTCTGGAGCTGACGCGCGGCCTTGCGGTGGACATACGCAGCTGAGCGATGCCAGGCTGCAAGGTCACTTGTTGTGGTGCTTTCCAATCAGCGGACTGTGGCGATAGCGGACGACTCGACATGCCTGTGTGATCACGTGATGCGTAGTGAGCTAGTGACGCGTGGCCGAGCGCTAATGGCCTGCACCCGCCCCGTCGCGTTCATGGCAATGGTGAGCCGCACCCATGCCGCAATTGTGACCTCCCCGTGCATTTGATCAAAATCGTGGCAATTTGCAGTTCCTGAACACCAAGAAATGCAGTCAAAAGGAACGCACGGTGGTCACGGGTTCATTTTTGAAAGAAGGTTCTCCTTGCCGCCACCTGTTCGACCTTGACTTCCCGCCTTGGCCACGCCGCCGCGCCGCTCCAGCGACGGCGGGTGCTTTCCCGGCGACTTCGCCCGGCCCTGCGCCGCCTTGACTAGGGCGTCGAGCTTGGCTGCCGCCTGGAGGTTCAGGACGAACCGCAGGCGGAGCAGCGCCTTGCGGCGCGCCGCCAGCACGTCCGGCAGCGACGGGGAGCCCATCAGCCGCTCCATCGCCTGCAGCTCGCTCTCCCCAGGCTCCTGGGTGCGTGCAGTCCATTACAGGGCCGTGAGAGACGTCGGGATTGTGCATACGCTGAACGTTCGCGCGGTAACGGTGTCCATGTGCGCGCAATGCGTCCGAGCGCAACGCCCATGGCCCGGTCGTCGCACCCGGGCGTGGCACAATCCCGGACCACTCCCTCCAGGGCTGCGCACCGCCCACACTGCACTGCCAGAAAACCGCAACCCCAGCTCGCCGCCGCCACCCCTGCCTCCCCCCAAGCCGCCCTCACCATAAGCAACACGTGCTCGGCCGTCATGTACGAGTAGGTCTGCAGGAACACCCGCGGCACGAGCAGCGGCGTGCCGGCCGCGAGGGACGCCGACACGCTGCTGCTGATCTTGTCCCGCAGGTAGCCGCTGGCCTCGTTGAACAGCGGCAGCAGAGCGATTGACCTTGTTGTGGTGGTGTTGGGGGCGCGATGGCGGCAGGGCATGACCGGCAGGGGTTTGAGGCTGGGGTGTGGATTTCCCTTTTTTAAATAGCTCTGGCCTCGCTGCTGGCATCACGCAATGAAATAGAGGAGTAGTGGTGTGCGTGTATTGTGTGCGTGCGTATGTGCATGTGAGAGAGAGTGAGAGAGTGCATGTGTGTCTCTCTCCTCTGTGCGTGCGCGTGCGTGCGTGCAGCAGGTGTGTACGCGACAGAAGCCAGCGGCAGGCAAGGCAGCCTTCACTACGAAGAGAAGCTGTCCACGTTCAAGCTCCTTGACCCACTCTTCATCCTCCCGGATGACCTACTCCCGGCGTTGCACCCACTTGTTGCATATCTTACACACCCGAAAACCCACCTGCACAAGGTGTCGTAGTAATCCCCATACCCCAGGTCCTTATACACGTACACACTGCCCGCCAAGCCGCGCGGCAGCTTCAGGGCAGCAAGATTGCCGCTGCCAACAATGTTGATGCGCGGCACTGGCGCCGCGCCGGCCGCTCCCCCCGCGCCCGCGAGGCCGCGCGGCCGACGCAGGGAGGGAGGGCTGGCGGCAGGCGGGGCCGCGGCTGCGCCGACGGCGGGGTCAGGCGGGGCGGGCTGCGGCTGGCGGCTGAGCATGGCCTGCCACAGTGTCGAATAGGTCCTCCGCGTGCCCTCAAACCTTTGTTGGGGTGCGTTGTAGTGTCAATGTGTGCATTTGTCGCATGGTGATGGCCAGCCACGCACTACCCCTGGCAGAGCACATGACCACCCGCGCAACAAAGTGTGATGGGCCACGCGACCGCATTGCCCAACGCAAGCATTGCCAGGCTGCTTGGCCTTGCAACGGTCCCGCGCTCCCCCATGGCTGGTCTTTGGCGGCCCGGCCCCACGACTCACTTGCCCTGGACCGCGAAGCCCTCAAAGCACCCGCTGTCGCAGCCGGCCGGGAGCATCGGCAGCATCCAGTGCGTATGCGCGCCGTTGAGCCGCTTGCTGAGCTTGTCGGCCACGTGGGGCGAGAGGGTGGCGACGCCGGTGAAGGGATGCAGACCCAGCAGGTAGCGCAGGCGCCTGTCGGTGCGGGTAGTTGGCAATGTGACGTCACGCACCTTGCGCAGGTATCCCCGGTACGGCTGATCCTCCACACGCCTAATATCTCTCGCACTCCCAATCTCCCCCACACCACCTCCCCCACGCGCCTGATCTCCATGTTTGGCTCGTGTATGAACATCACGACCAGCCGCGGCCGCGCCGCCTCCATGAACTCCCTGACGTAGTCAATGTTGAACTCGGGGCTCAGGAAGAACACCACGTCAGCGGGGGCGATGCCGCGCTTGTGGTAGGCGTCGGCCAGCGTGGTGTTGGGCAGCTTGCGGCGGAGGAAGGGGAGCAGCCCGTGGGAGGGGCCGGACGCGTCTGGCGAGAAGACGCTCTTGTGGAGGTACACCTTTTAGGCGGGGGACAGGGAGGTACTTGGTGGAAGGGACCGTGACTGCTGGGGTCGAACGGCCTGAGACATACCCCGTGGCGACCAGTGATGCGGACTCGCGACCCAAGCGAGCCCAAGAGCGTGCGTGCGCACACCTGCGTGCAGTTTCCCACAGGACACACACACACATACTCACAAACACACCCGCTCGCGCACTCGCGCACTCGCGCACTCGCACACAACCCCACCGCACAAACACACGAGCATGCACCCACACATGCACACACACAGAAACACACAAATTGGTACCCAAGCGCGGGGTGTGCACCTTGAGGCGGTCCCTGCGGCCCTGCAGCGCGTGGGCGACGCCCAGGGTGACCTCGTGGTGGAACGGCACGTCGTTCACAATAGCAATCCTGAAATCACGCCACCCAACACCATCGTCGATGCCGCCGCTGCCGTTGCGACCTCCGCTGCCGCTGTCGCTGCTGCTGCCGGGGCCGCTGCTGCTGCCGCTACGGCTGTGGCTGCCGCCATCGCCTTTTGCGCTGTCGTCAGCGCCGCTGGCGACAGTGCCACCTCCGCCTCCCTGCGTTTTGCTCGTGCCGATTGCCCTATCTGCGGCAGCGACCGAACGGCCAGAAGGCCCAGCACCCCTAGTTTGTGCAAGCCTCAGTGCGTTGCTCGGCGTGATGTACTGCTGCTGCTCCTGTTGCTGCTGCTGTCGCAGCCGCTCCTGCCGCTGCTGCAGGCCCCGCCGCCGCACCCCCCGCTCCTCTGGCTCCGCCGTGGGCCCCTGACGATCCTGCAGGCCTGGCAGCGCATGGGGCAGCCAATCAAATTCGCGCTCTGGCGGAATGCAGTTGAAGCCCGCGGCGGCAAAGGTGTCGCCCGCCATAGCCGAGGTTCGGCCCCCAGAAAGCAGCACAACCGGTGCGGCGTTGCCGCGGGCTGCCCAGATGGCGGACGGTGCTGCGCTTTGAGCTGCTGCAGCGGGTGTGTGGGTGCCGCCTGGGTGGTCGCTACTGCGGCTGCTTGTTTTGGCAATCTTGGCTGCGCCCTGCTCAGCGCCATTGATGCTGCTGGTGCTGCCGCTTGGTGGGTGGGTGCCGGCGTCGCTGCTGCTGCTGCCGTCGCCGCTCCTGCTGTTCCCTGCGTAACCGGCAACGGTTGACGGCCGCTCCAGGGGTAGCGCCTCGGCTCCGCTAGCACCAACGGCGCCGCGCTGCCCGCCGCGGGCGTCGCGGGACCCCAGCAGATTGGTGGCACCTGGCACGGGGGACCGCGCGTGGGCGGCGAGCGCAGCGGCCGCGGCCAGGGCGATCAGCAGCAACGCAGCGCTGCGCCAGCACGTCGGCCGCGACCTTGGCCGGCTGTCATGGCTGGAAGCTCCCTCGCCGCCGCCGCCGGCCCCGCCGCCGTCGGCTGGAACACCATGGTGGGCAGCTGCGCCGTTTTTGCCAGTCCCGTGGATAACAACGCAACCGCTGCCGTCCACTGCGCTGGGGCCAGGTTTGCGGGGGCCGACGCTGCCTTTCCGTGGTGAACAGGACGAGGCCCGGACGTCAAGCAAAACATTAGCTGCACTCTGCTGGGCCCGAGTTTTCTTTGCAGCGCCTGTCAGCTGGGCCTCTGGCTGCTGCACAGGCCCCGGCGACCGCCGCATCAAAGCAGCGCTGTAGACTCGCCCGCTATCCGCCTGACGCTG
Source organism: Monoraphidium neglectum (assembly GCF_000611645.1). Lineage (NCBI taxonomy): Eukaryota > Viridiplantae > Chlorophyta > Chlorophyceae > Sphaeropleales > Selenastraceae > Monoraphidium > Monoraphidium neglectum. The sequence continues at coordinate 6,094 of NW_014010627.1, forward strand.
CCTTTCAGCCTGCTGCTTCCAAGCGCGTGTAACCGCATGCCACCAATATAATGCTGCGGTAACCCCAACTCGAAGGATACAGCGCGCTGAGCAGCTGGAGCGAGGGGTTGGCCGCGATGATTGAATTTCGTGCAAGTCCCTGGTGTAATGAGTCGGAACAAACGCATTTTATCAGATTGCATGAAGCTGCATCGCAGGCCTGCCAGGTCCGTCTGCTGCACGGGTAGCTTCTGGTTGGGGCCGGGGGTGTCGTGAGGTGGTTGGGTCGGTGACGGGGACGCTGGGTGAGTTTCGTGCCAACGGCTTGCGCCTGAGGCGAATTCCTCGCACACTGCCAGCTTGCTGCACATCTCCACTTGAATTGCTATGGGTGCGTCATGATCATGTTAAGCGTGACACACGGACCCCGACAACACCGACTGCGCCGCCGGGCAAGCCGCAGGGCTTGAAGTAAGTGACAGGTTGGTTCCAGCTGTGTGTCTCGCAGTCAGCTCTTATCAGAACATGTACAGACCTGGTGTTGCGCCGAGTCGCGGCACGCGTTTGCCCTCAGCATGCTCCTGGTTGGGCGTGAGGGGCAGTACTATACGCAAGGCAGGGTGTGCACATGGTCCATGCAACGCTGCAACCCGGCATAGCTGCAGCCCTGGGTCAGACTGCGGCCCACAAGACACGTGTTTTGTTTCTGATATTACGGCAGCAGCAGCGCCCATTGCCTGGCAGCATGGCCCTGCAAGCCTGCCATGGTGTGGCTGTCGTGGCCTGCACATTTCAAAAAGGTGATCGTCTTTGAATCCTTGTGCAATTGCACACTAGTATTGCCCTCTACAACCGCGTGTGTCAGGGTGGTGGCCAAGCGATGACATGGGGCTCTAGTCGGCAACTCAGCGTGTGCGCCAATGCAGCGCCCTGCGGCCACACTCATCCAGAACCACCCCCCACCCTCACAACAACTCCGCATCAAACGTCAGCGCCGTCACAGACCCCACAGGAGCGGCGCCGGCCGGGCCCGCCGCCGCTGCCACCGCCCCCACGCCCGCAGGAGGAGCTCCCGCAACAGGGCCCGCGCCCGCCGCAGCAGCCGCAGCGCCCGCGACGGCAGCAGCGGCGCCCGCGGCGCCGGCCTCGACGCGCAGCACGAAGGGCTCCCCGACCTTGGAGCCCTGCAGGCGCCGCCCCCCCGCCCCTGCGGTCTCCCAGTCTACAAGATAATCTTCAAGAACATACGCTCCCGGCCGGAACACTGCCACGCACAGGGGAACCTCTGCTGTTTCGCCCGGCGCCAGGGGCCCGGCCGGCACGACCGTGCGGCCGCACCACACGTGCTCCGCGCTCGGCGGCAGCCCGGCCTGCAGCGCCGCGCCCGGCGGCGCCGCGCCGCCGTCGGCGCCGTCGGCGCCGCCGCGCGGCG
>NW_014010626.1:0-7502 GCF_000611645.1 Monoraphidium neglectum
GCACGAGCTATGGTCTGCCGACCTTAACGCGGGGGCGACCGCCGCACGGCTGCTGCCTAGATGGCGATGAGAAACCCCGCCGCGCTGCCTCGCGCAGTCAAGGGGGTCGTTATCTCATTGATGCGGGTGCTTGGCTGTGGGAAGACCGCCGGCCCGCCTGCCCTGAGCACATCGTCGGCGGGAATCCCGGCGGCCGTTGCCCTGGGCCGCGGCTGGGTGCGGCTTGCCTCACCCGCGTGGAAGAAGCCGTGCTTGAGGATTTGGATCAGGTACGCCTCAGTGGCCCTCCGCGCCACCACGGCGACGTCGAGGCCGCGCGCCTCAAGCCGCGCCTTGTCGCTGACCTTGACGCCTGCAAGTGAGTCGAGGGGGCGGGGAGGTGGGTGGTGATGGGGCCCCAGGAGGGGTGCTGACGAGGGGCTGAGGAAGTGCTGCAGCATTCCAAGGTGGTGGGAGATGGGTGGCAGAAGCAGCGGGGAGGGGGGCAACAGTGGGGGGAGGGGTTGCTGCTCTTGTAATGTGGTGCCAGGTACTCAGGGCTGGGGACGTGGGCATGGCCAGCAACGGCTTGGTGCTCTTGTCGACCCCAGCCTGTCTCATCCAACACTTCTCTGTTGCTTCCTCCCTCTATCTCCCACCCACACCGCATGGTGTTCGGCAAGGGAACTTGCTCAAACGCCCGCCTGTGCACAAGTCAAAGCCTTGCACTGTAGGCACCGCACCTGGCAGGTACTCCAGCGTGAGGACGCGGCTGCTGCAGTACTGCCAGTGCACCACAGGCACGCGCACCCAGTCAGTGCCGCGGAAGTTGCGACGGAACCTGCGAAACGCGCCGCGGCCGGGTATTGTGCACACGTGGCAGGTTTGTGCCGAGTGACAACGGAGTGCTGGACTCACCCGTCATGGAAAGATCATTGCCCCTGGTTCCCCACTGCTGAGCAGGCTTCCATTGACGGGCTAGTGTGCACTGTCTGCAACAGGAGCGCGACGGGGGTACAGGGTGGGGTCCATGCGTGCTGTGGTCAGCGCTGCTTACAGGCTGCGCAGTCGCCGCGCCGCGCCGCACCTGTCTGCGTTGCGTCCCTCGTTGATGTAGTCAATCTCCTCATACAGCACGGACGCGCACTCCTCGTACATACCCTGGGGGTTGGGGCGAAGAGCGTGCGGTGTGGGCCAGAGTCGGATAGGGGCCAATTTAGGGGGTGCTGCACAACCCACAGGGATGAGACTGTGCAGCATTGGTGGAGTTCCGTGCCGCGGCATAGAGAACGAGCTGTGGGTTGCCCTTTGTGGGTGGCTGCCGAAGGGCTTGGTGCGGAGCCCCAAAAACAAACATCCGCGGCACTAGTAGACATACGCACCACAGCACACCGAAACTTGTGTGCCAACGCAAGCACAGACTACTCATGCCAAAGCGCGAAAACACACACGCACACGCACACACACAGACACACAAACACACTCTCACTCCTTTACAAACACACCTATACACACACACAAGACACAACTTGTCACCCCTCGTCCGCACCTTGAAGTCCCTGTTCTCGTCCCCCTTGTCCAGCTGCTCTGCCAGCAGCTTGAGGTTCTCCAGGTCAATGTCAAACAGCTGCTTCAGGCCGGGGCGCTGCACCTTCACCACGACCTGCGGTGTCATGCAGGATAGGGGGGCAATAATGCCGTGGTGATGAGTCGGCATTTTTGGTTGAATCATGACACTCACCACAACAGGTGTGCGACCTGACCTTTTTGAGATGATTTAGGCGGCAATGTTGAGTCAAATCGGGGCAGGAAAAGAGCCTTGTGAACAACACGCGGACAGGCAGTTTGCGCGTCGCGGCCTGCCCAGCAGGGGCCCCAAACCACCTCGCACGGGCTGCCCGGTCGTCTCACCTCCAGGCCGCTGTGCAGCACCGCGCGGTGCACCTGCCCAAGGCTCGCCGCCGCGATCGGCCGCCTGTCGAACTCGCGGAACAGCACGCCGATCGGCTGCCCCAGGTCCTTCTCAATAATGGCTATCGCCTTGTCGGCGCTGAACGCGGGCACCCTGTCCTGCAGCTTGGCCAACTCCTCCACAAAGGCGGCCGGGAACAGGTCGGAGCGCGTGCTGCTGAGCTGGCCGATCTGGGGGCATATGGGTGGGTGCGGGGCGGGGGGGAGGGGGGGTTGCCAGAAAGGGAGGAGGGTGAGTGGAACGTGGGTGCCGCCCACTGTAGCCATGCGCATGATGGGGTGTGCGGGTGCGTGGATGAATGTGAGGTGAGCGGCCGTGCATGGGTGGCAGGCCGCAAAATCACGCTTTTTCGGGCCCGAGCGCGTGCTCAACAGGTCACAGCGCTCTCTGCCAAAGGCCCTCGCCGCACACCGGCCGGCCAGCCCTGCTTTTTGTCTCTGCGGACGGCGCTGCAAGCAGCAGCGTATGCCAACTGTTGAGCGACCAGGACACAGCACGCAAACGTTTGCCCCCGCCTTGCCTTGATGAAGGTGGGCCCCAGGTCCAGGATCGATTGCACGAGGTACCGCGCCAGACCCTTGGCCCGCTCGTTCTTCTTCTCCTCTGCGTGGGCAGGCCGCAAGGGGCGGTCGCCAGCGGTTAGACGTGAAGCGCATGCGCCATGCAGCGCCAGCGAAAGCGTTTTTGCACTTGGCTCCTCGCGTCGCGAAGCCGCGGCATTGGCCGAACGCATGAAAGCGGCTGCCCTTGCGTGCAAGGTGCCGGGTGTACAGTGGCAGAAGTCTCCCTTCCTCATGCTCCCCTCCTCTCCCACACACACCCCCCCCACACACACACACACTCCTCGTCCCCGCCCGACGGTCCCACGTGGCCCCCACCTGTGAAGCCGCCGGGGTATGACCACTTCTGGTCCAGCAGGGCGAGACGCGTGCGGAAGATGGCGAAAAACACCCAGGTGTCGACGGTCCTGTGGCGGCGAGGGCCGCGCGTTGGAGGCGGATGTGACGGCAAAGAACAGAACAAGGACAGGGTGGCATGCGTGTGAACGCAGGGGACGGGAGCTGGGTGATGGAAAACTGCAGATGCGGCCGCGGCAGAGCGTGCGAAGGGCGAGCTCTGCGGGTAGGTGCCAGTCGTGGCACTCAAAGGCCAGCCGTGTGGATTTGTGTGCCCACCGCTGCGTCTTGTTGTAGGAGTCCTTCGCCCACTGCAGGGGAACGGCGGGCAGCGGCGGGGGCGGGGTCGGTTGCAGCAGCAGGACCTCAGTCAGGCGAAGCAACCGGGGATCAGCCATGCACGGGTGGCATGCAACGTCAGCCCTGCAGTGCAGACAAGCCCCACAGCCGGGCGGTCAAACCCTGTGTTGACCGCCCCTTCCAGCGTGCGACACCACACCTTGAAGTCCGTGTCCAGCGGGAGAGCATCAACCTGAGGGTTGGGCGCAGAGGCAGCGGCAGACAAAAGCATGTCCGGGAATCCCAGGGTCGCGAGTTTTGCACCGTGCATGTCTTTGGCAGCTTGCAGGACATGCGGCCGGCGGGCACGACCGCGGCGAACGCAGCGCCTTGCTCCACCCCCCCCCCTCCCCAAAAGCCGGGGCGCCGTCAACGCAACCGCGCCCTACCAAAGAGGCAGCGCCCGCACGCATGGCTTGCCGCCCGCTGCACGCGTCAGTGACTCGCCCTCAGCTATCTGCCTCACGTTTTAGCATGTGCATGCCCCCACCACCAGGGTACGAACCCCCCCTGTGCCCTGTTTTTCCAAGAGGCGCAGCTGGAGCGTCTGCCGCCCTCAAGCTGCCCTGCCCACCTCCACATCGATGGTCGCGTCCGCCCTGGCCCGCGCTATCGCCGCCGCCTCCGACGCCGCGACAGCCACCATCTGCGACCCATTGATCGGCACGCGCGCCAGCACCACGCCGTTCCCGTTGCCGTTGCCGTTGCCGTTTCCATTGGCGAAGCCACTGCCGCCGCCGGCAGTCCAGCCGGTGCCGCTGAGGGAGGTGCTGGCGCTGTCAGAGGGGTCGAGCGTCCTCATGGGTATGCCACGCCCAACGCTGCCGTTGGCGCCGGCGGTCGGCGCCTGCGTGGCCTGGCGCGCCTCGAGGGCGGGCAGGCCCCGGGGTGCGCGGCTGAGGGCGGCGGCGCGGCCGCGGGCCGGGCTTGCGGCCAGGCTGCGGGCGCGGAGTGCGTCGAAGGCAGGTGCTCAATTGCATGCAGGAAGCTGAGTGCACTGTGCCCAAGGTGTTCATGGGGTGTGCCGCAGGTGTGGGCCCGCCATGGCGAGGCAATGCGCCAGGCACCACCACTCGCCGCGTCGGCGCTGCCACTTGCGTGGGTGCATGTTTTCGCCCCAGCCTCTCCTTGATGCACACCTCTGGGACTTCATCCGCCACATGCTGAACCTGGTCGTCGTTTCCGCGAGGCTGGGGCAGTCACCCCGGTGGCGGGGCACCCACGAGAGCGATCGATTTGTAGCTCGCGGGACACTAGGCAGGTGCATACAAAGTTTGAACCAAATGCATGTATGGCGCCGCTGACGCAATCCAATTGAGCAAAGGCCTCGGGTGAGGACGCATGCCCCTTCGCCCCAGGATCGATCCAGCGCTAGACAAGGTCACTCGTCCGTTGACAGGCAGTAACGAGCCGCTTGAATCCTTCCCACCCACAACACGCTCTGACCGCGGGGTACACACGCTCGGGTCCTTCGCCCCCGTAGACGCGTCGATCTTGGTCAACGCAGGTGCTGCGCTCGGCGTGCAGGGGCGAGTGCCGCACCCCGCTTGCTGCACCGCGATCGCAATGCCCGCTGCCGCGTATCTGAAGCCACATACCACCTCGGCAGCCTCGACGCTGCGGCACTCATGACGCCCGCAACAGCTCTGCGTCGCACGCGCACGCGCACATTGCTTCCTAGGCGCATGCTTCCAGCGCGGGCGGCGGCGCAAGCAGGCAGAGGCGCGCAGCAGCCAGTTCAACACCGCAAGGCAGGCTGGACTTGTGCCGGCCTGTCCTCCTTTAGGGGTGGACAGCCCCGGCAGCAATGGTCGCGCCCTGTACGTTCAGGTGGCAACACGGTTACACATGGCAGGGCGGGGAGCCCCGCGTGCAGAGCCTGTGCTAGCTCATAAAAGGGCTCTTGATGCCGAGGCCGCCCGCCAGCCCCCGCAGCGCCTCCACCGCCGCGCGGCCCGCGGCTATGTGGGGCTCGTCCTTCTCCACGTCCAGAATCTGGGCGGGCAGCCCTTGCTGCAGCTTGCCGACGACCTGCAGGGGACAACAAGGCCCAGGGTGCCGTGCGCAGGGCAGGCGGGCGGCCGCGGCAGGGGGTTTTGAGGGGGCGGCCGTGCAGGGCTTGGAGGAGGGTCGGGGCCCAGGGCGGGGTAACAGGCGGGTTGTACACGGCGTAGCAGGTGAGGCGAGTGACCTGGAGTTGTGGACTCGAGGGCAAATAATCAAGCTGTGAGAAATGAACAGTACGTGATTGCAGAAACAGAGTGGGGGCGCCGTGGTCAGGACGCAGCAGGGCGTCGCGTCGGGCCCACAGGCGCACCAGGTTTGCGGCAATCAGGCCGGTGACGTAGGCGCGCTCCTGGGGGATGTGAGGGGACGACGGGCGGAATTTTTCAGACGAGCACGAATTGCAGGCGGTGCAGGTGTGCAGCAAAAGTAAAACCTCTTCATGCACAACTGTTTTGCACCCAGGTACGCACAAGCGCATGAGCGTGCTCTCGCCAATATGTAGGCGTACAAACACACACACTCTCTCTCTCTCTCTCTCTCTCTCTTATACACACACGCGCGCGCACATACGCGCACACATCCTTATTCACCCACCTGCGAGAGACCGTTTGCCCCATGGTCGACGCCCTTGACCCAGTCCCCCGCCAGGAACAGGTTTGGTATGCTGGTGGACTGGAACGGCCGGCTGCTGTGGGACCCCGGGCTGAAGTGCGTGACGGCCTGCGCAAAAGGGCAGCGCGTGCACGGGAGATGGGCGTGTGTGAGGACACAAAGCTTAATCAGGGCTTGGCTGATTTGTATCTTCCCATGTCATTCCATGCCACTCTCCCTGGGCAGAGCGCGAGTTTCGTGCTAGGGCAGGGCCGCGTCGGTGAGCAAGCAACCTCGCAACCATGTTTTGCAATGAAGGGGCGGCAGCCAACCACCCAGGCCTGGCGGCGCAACGCGCCTGTCTGAACCGCAGCACCGCGCTGTCCACCACGTTGGCGCCCTTGAAGCCCGGCTCGCACACTCGGATGTGGTCCACCAGCCGCTGCACAATCTGGTCGTCGCTCAGGGGCAGCAGCTCTGACGCGCCGTAAAAGTCGGCGGTCAGGACGCTGCCTGGCGCGTCCCGGTACTCGTCCTGGAGGGGAGGGGAACGATCACGGGTGTGCAGGGTGAAGCGTCCGAGACTGTGCGAAGATTTGCTGGTAGATCAGGGTTTTGGGGGACGCAACGTTGAGTGGATGGCTGTGCACATGAGCACGGACGCGCAGCGCAGGTGAGGTGCTGGTTGGGTACAGTGAGGACCAGCCCAGACGAGTGCAGCCGCTTTCAGCAACAGACGACCAGACTTCACGTGCAGAAACCCGCAAACGCCGGCTGGTCAATGCCAACCTTAACAAGCCAGACAGCATGTGTCTGCTATCTGCCAGCACCCCAAGTCAAGCTGCCGTGACCCAACCAATCAAATTATTCTTGGTCCATCAAAGCTTGGGATGCCAAGACACAGCAAAGCGCACGCCCGCACCTGGAGGGCGTTCAGGTCAAAGAAGGTGGCCCCAGCGGTCCTGGGAAAGTTGGTGGGTGGCCGATGCGGTACGATTGGCTGATACCATTTACTGGGTTGCTGGGAAGCTTGGATACGGCAAATGGTAGGCTGGGGACAGTAATGCTTTGAGCGGCCCGCCCTGATGAGCCGGGCAACGCCACCAGGCCAATCCTAGAGCAGCTGTGCTTGTCTGCAACGAGTGGGGGCGGCTCGTCCCTGGCAACAGGCGCAGCACCCAGGAGAAGCAACGGCGACAGACATCGCGCAGCGACCCGGCGCTCGCACTGCCTGCACAAAAAAGTCTTTCTCGCAGGGTGTTGGCACAGCAGGGCGCGGCCGCACCTCTCAAAGCCGGCCAGGACGTTTGCAGGGTACTTGCAGGGGACCTTCTTGTCAAACCACAGCCGCGTGGCGATCACGTCGATCGCCCTCAAGTTCATGACCGCACGCAGTTCCGGGCGCGACCCCAGGGCCGGGCAGCTGCCCACCAGCTTCTGGAAGCCTGGGGTTGGGGTGGGGTTCCAAGACGGTTGGAAGGGTCGCAGAATGGTCGTGGCGGTCAGGTGGGATGCGGCTGGACACGAGGTGGGGCCTGGTCCCGCCCCCGCCCATGAAGCAGAAACGCAGTGCTGATGCCGGCACTAGGGAAGACCGCAGCATCCACACGAGCGGCAGCACGCCACAATCCTCCCACGCTACCCCTTAAGTCGCCTCCTCCCATCCTCAACCTCCCCCTTCCCTGACCCCTCCCCTGACCCCTCCCCCGCCCTTGACC
>NW_014010625.1:0-3548 GCF_000611645.1 Monoraphidium neglectum
ATGCATCCCCGCCTCCCCGCCTCCCCGCCTCCCCGCTCGCAGGACTACCCAGCCTGCCGCACCTCCCTGGGGCTGCTGGTGTCCAACGAGACGTTCTACCCGGCGGCGATCCGCGCGGCAGAGCAGCTGGTGCGGGACAGGGGCATGGCGCGCCTGGTGGTCATTAACCGGGCCATGGACGCGGGCATCGACCCGAAGAAGCGGCACTTTGGTGAGCAAGCGGAGCCTGTGCGTATCATCACATGCAAGCTGCGTGCCGGGATTCGTGCAAGGGAAGGCTCGCGTGCCTGACAGCACGTCCGCACCGCCGAGTCTTGCTCCTGTCGAGTTGGAGCTGCAGCAGATGATGGGTGCACAGCAAGGGCTGCAGGAGGGATGCTGATCAGCTCTGTCCTCCAGATGTTGCTGGGAGGTTGAAGCCCATCCAAATGGGAAAGCAGCAACACGAGCGCACACAGAGTGACGTCCGCCTTCCTCACGCGAGGGTGCACCCACCTGCCCGCCCCGGCCCGCCCCCAGCCTCCGAGCAGCGACGCAGGCGGGCTGTGCTTGCGCGGCTGCGTAACCTGGCGGTGTCTGTCGCCCTGGAATTGGAAGAGGCGGTCCTGTGGGTCGATGCTGACATCACCTTCATGCCGAACCACACGCTCTCTACACTGGTGGCCAGCGGCAAGGACATCGTGACCACCATCACCAAGGGGTGCGCCGGGGGGGGGCCGCGGCCGCGCCCCTGCAAGAGCCCGCTGTCCCGTGAAGAGTCTTGCGCCAGCTCGTCCGTTCTCGTGCCCGCCGGCCCCTGCGCCCGCTCGCCTGTGGTCACCTGGGGGGCAGTGCGTCCAGACATCTGGCCTGCTGTGTGGCTGCTGTCATTCTCGCCGCGGCGGCACAGCTGGGAATGCTGGATGCGCCTGTGCAGCTCGCCGTACAGCAGTCCCTCAGGCAAGGGGCCCTTGCCTGAGGGCAGCGGTCGGCCCCCACGCCATGCGAAACTTGCTGCACACGCAGCCGCGATTGCAAAGAGCAGCAGCCTACGTGCGCCTCCACCCTCTGCCAATCCCACCCTTCTGGGAATGCGTGCCACCTCGCCCCTGCAAGGTGGGACGAAAACATCTACGACCGGAACGCATGGCAGCTGCCCCGCAAGCCCTACGACCCCGCACAGGGCCAAAACTTCGTCCCAGGCACGTGCGCGCACCGCGCACCGCGCACCGCCCACCGCGCACCGCGCACCGCGCACCGCGCACCTCGCACCGCGCACCGCGCACCACGCACCGCGCACCGCACACCGCGCGCTTTGCCCGCGCCGAGGGATGGTCCGACAAGCGCTACCCCGATCTGCTGCGTGCTCCGCGACAACCGCCTCGCGCTGCCCCGCATAAGCCCCGCCGACGGGCCCGCCTCGCGCCGATACATGCCGCCGCGCAGGGCCCGTGGCGGGCGTGTCAAAGTTCCCAGACGACCTGGAGGGGAGCCCCGAGCCGTTTGTCCCGCTGGACTCTGTCGGCGGCTGCACCACCCTCGTGCGCGCCGACGTGCACCGAGAGGGCGCCCTGTTCGCGCCCTACTACCTGATAGGGGCGTCCTGGAAGGGCGACGGCTACGACGGGGTTGAGTCCGAGGGTGCGCGCGCGTTCGCGCGCGTACGTGCCTTCTTGCTATGCGCCGCGATGCAACAGACAGATCACGCAAACCCCCACTCTCATCAGCCTCGGCCCGCCGTGCGTCCTGCTTCCCTTTGTCGGTCGCTACTCGGCGTAAACTGACCGAGCAACGGAGGAAGACAGCTCCACTTGGCACCAAGGCGGGCGCCTTCCGCAGCGAGTCGTTGATGCAGTCGCCATCAGCTTGTCCAGACCACGGACCTGCATACCCCCTTGCGCCCCGCCCGCACGCAGGCCTGTGCTATGCGGCGCGCTACCTCGGTCGCACGTGCTGGTTGGCCACGAAGCTGGTCACCTATCACCAGTCATACTGGGTGGCACCCACCTCCTGGTACCAGGATCGACGTAATGCAAAATGATTTGGTTGCCTGAGCTGGGACGGCGCCGCTGCGGCCGCGAGGGCGAACTGAGTGGATTGTTTCAAGGGTGTGGGGTGGTTCAGAGAGGCACGCCTGGGTTGAATGCGGGGTTGCATCGCGCCCTGCGGCGCGCGCCATGTATCATCCGCCAGAGGAAGTATTTATTGTCACGAGCGGGTGGCCGGCTCGCAATTCAGTTGGCCGCCGCCCGCTTTGGGTGGGAAGGTGCTGACCAGGGTTCAGTCAAAGCATTGACATCACGCCCCCCAAGCCTCGACTGCATATGGGTTCTCACAACCCATCATGCACGGGGTCCACAATCCGATTGACGACTTGCTGCTGACGCGGCTGGGTGCATGCGATGCAGCGGCCGTCCCGGCCGCGGTCTTCGCACATTGCTTGGTCTTGCAGGGCACTTGTCACTTCAGGCGCCTCGAAGCAGCGACGGCAGAGCACTGTTGACTCGGGACAGCTCAATTGCGATTTTCACTTGATAGATTTTTCGTACATTCTGTGATTAAGTCAGCTCCACGCCGCGCGAGATCGCAATTTGACAAAGTACAGTCTAACTATGCAGGGGACGCGCAAGCTGTGTGCAGAGCTGTATGGAGGCAGCTCAGGAGCCTTGAAATTGTGCAGGCATGCAATGCGATCGAGCGCAGCGACCCATTGGCCGCCGCCGCCGCAACCACGCGCACAGCACAGCCAGCGCCTGCGCCAACAGGCTGCCCCGTTCTCCACAGACGCTGCGACAAACGACGCGCAGGTCAGCGCAGCAAGCATGCTTCAGGGGTTCTTGCAATTCACAGCATGGCCCTGATGCAGACATGTGACGTCGTTCAGCCACGCAACCACATGGACAACGGCTGGTCAGCTCCGGGCACGAGTGTCACATTCGTTGCCGCCCCGCACCCCCTCAAACGCACCGCAGCAGGGGCAACCCCAGACGCAGCGCGAACAACCCAGCGCCCCGCAACGCTCCCCACTGATTGATTTGGTGGAGGACCGCAGCGTGCGCCTCACATCGGCGGCGCAGCTTGCATGGGGCCAGGTGTGCGGGCGTGCCAGAGGCGTGGCGCAAGGCGCGGCGTCCTCGCGCGCCCGTCCCGCACCCGCCCGCTTTCACGCCGGACATTCTACCAGCAGTGCTGCAAAGCCTGGCAAAGCCGCGCTTAAACGGAAGCGGTGTCGGCGCCCTTTGTGCAACACGCCTCGCGCCTCCACCCCCCCCCCTTTACCTTCCACCCCGCACGCAACCCCCCGGAACCGCGGCTGCGCCAAGGAAGGTGCTGGAGCAGGGAGACACGGCAGTGGACGCGACCTGCGGCAACGGCCACGACACTCTCGCGCTCTGCGAGCTCGTGGGGCCCTCGGGCCGCGTCTTTGCCTTTGACCTGCAGGCGCGCCGCTTGACCGCGCGGCCGCACGAGTGCGACCGCGCGGGCGCCGAGCAAAGGGGCGCGCCCGGCCGCGCGGGCGCGCGCACCCGCCTGGGCGTTGATGCGGGGAGGTAGCGGTGCCGCGGCCC
>NW_014010625.1:3884-7836 GCF_000611645.1 Monoraphidium neglectum
CCCGCCTGGGCGTTGATGCGGGGAGGTAGCGGTGCCGCGGCCCTCCCGCCTGCAGGCTCCGGCTGTGCACAGGCACACCTTCATACCATCCACCATGCAGGTGCTGAGGTGCGGCTGCCCCTCAGCCGCCATGCCCCCCCCCAACCCCCACACCCCCTCCGATGCGGCTTCCCCTCACCTACCCCACCCCAGGAAGCTGCCCTATCTGCCACCCGCGAGCGCCTCGACTCGTCCCTGCCCGCCGGCGCCGCCCCCGAGGTCCGACTATTCCACGCCTGCCACAGCCGCCTGCAGGAGCTGGTGGGAAGCTGCGCGGCGCGCGTGGTCGCGTTCAACCTGGGGTACCTGCCTAGCGGTGACAAGCGGGTGACGACGAATGCGGAGACCACAGTGGCGGCGCTGGAAGCGGCCCTGGAGGTGCGGCTCCTTAACAGCAAAAAGCCTGGACAGATGCGAGACCTGGACAGATGCGTGGGGGTTGGGCCGAAAGTAGAGGCTGGCGAGTCGATCGTCCCGTTGGCCGATCCCCAAGCTCAAGCGCTGGCGCTGAGCAGGGGATCCCGGCGCGGCCGCCTGTCAGCGGGCAGCAGGCTGTGACGAGGCTGTCAAGGGCGTGCATTGAACAGCACAATGACTTTGCTCGCTTGCTGGTGCAAGCTCATTTCCCCCCTTCTCCCTTCCCATGGCAGAGTGACCCCCCTTCCCCCCCGGCAACAATCTCGCCCCGCGCACACCCCTACGACCCCGTCACACACCCACACACCCCGCGCGTCCCTCCCTTGTCGCCGGCAGGTGCTGCAGCCAGGGGGCCTGCTCACGATCATGGCGTACACGGGCCACCCCGGTGGCAAGGAGGAGTTTGATGCGGTGGAGGCCCTGCTGCAGGGCCTCAGCCCCGCATACTGGGTCAGCAGCGAGGTGCGGCTGGTCAACCGGCCGAGTGCGCCGGTGCTGCTGATGGTGTGGCGGCGGTCCGACGCGGCGGAGGCGCCGGGGCGGGGGCCGGCGAGATGAAGGGGGCGTCGCGGGGGCCGCGGCCGCGGCGCTGAGTGTTTCTTGGCTTGCGACCTGATTCAGGTGCTCTACTGCGACCCTGCGCCGTCGCCTGCTAGTGCGCGGTCGATGACACAGCACGCGACCCTGTGTAACCAGCTTGGCACTTGAGAAGCCCGACAGGCTTTGGGCTCTCCAGTTCCATGGGTCACGCTTTTGTGGCCAATATTCACCGGGAGTGCGTTTAGAGTCCAACAACAACCAGCTTCAGCGCTCACCCCCAAGTCATGCAAGCACACTTCATTGCAAAGACATGTGAAGTTTTGGTGTTGCATCGACCAATTTATGTGCACACCAACATCCAGAAGGCCGCACGCAGCCGTCAGCGCCCCGCCTTGAACAACGCCGACCCTTTGAACGACGCCCTCCTGCTCCCGCTGCCGCTGCCGCCGCCGCTGCCGCCGCCGCTGCTACCGCCGCCGCCGCCGCTGCCGCCGCCGCAGACGCCGCCGCTGCCGATGCCACCGCCGCTGCCGCCGCTGTTGGTCTGCCTCAGGCTCGGCTGGCCCCCAGGGATGGGCGGCAGCGACGGCGCGCCGGAGCTGCTGCCGCCGCCGTTGCCGCCGCTGCCGCCGCCGGCGTCGCGGTCCGCGGTGGCGCGCTTGGGCTTGATCATCCAGCCCATCACGCTCTGCTGGCTGTTGAGGGCCGCGCCGACGTCCAGGACGCGCTCGGCGGCGCCGCCGTTTTTGAAGTGCTTGTTGTAGTTCTCCTCCCTTAGTGGATAGTGACGTGTGTGTGTGTGTGTGTGTGTGAGTGTGTGCACGCGTGTGTAAGTGTATGTTCGTGTGTGTATGTTTACATGTGTGTGTGTAGAGGGGCTGGGAGGTGCAGAGTTGCTTCAGGGTGGCGCCCTGAATACGCGCCCGTCTGGTGCATGTGTGTTTCGCTGCGGCCATGCTCCGCAGCAGCTTCAGCAGCTACTGCCCATGAACACACGCGTGTGCACCCCTTGCGCGCGTCAGCACCGTCGTTGCGCACGCGGCACACAAGGGGACAAGAGCCCGTGTATAGCGTACGGAATGACCTCCCTGCTTACACATACACTCACACACACGCATACACATACACATACACATACAGTTACAGACACACATGTTCATTATAACACACCCCAGTCCACACGCCCCACAACAAATCACCGCCCCCCCAGGCCCACCTGAGTAGCAGCTCGTTCCTCAGGGCGGCCATGCGGCCCTCAGCGCCCCTCAGCGCCTCATCGCGCTCCCGGACCGCCCCCTCCAGCTGCCCGATGCGCGCCACATCCTCAGGCCGGGGCTCCCGGCCTTCAAAGCGCGCGCGCCACGCCGACACATCCCGCTGGAGCTCCGCCACACGCGCTGCAGCCTGGGGATTTGGGGGATGGGGCAGGGCAGGGACATTCACTCATGGACAGAGACCTCCTTACAGGACGGCAAGGCGCATGCCTTCATCATCACTTTTCATATGCGATATCTGAAGGGTGGGGGCAGACGCGCACGCGGTGCATGCCTGGGCTGTGGACGAGGCGACAGGCCCTGCAGCGGTCCCGCACCTCCCGCGCCGCCGCCTCCGCCGCCTCGCGCAGCTGCTGCGCGGTGCCGGCCGCGTCGGCCGCCGCGGCCGCAGCCTCGGCCTGGTGGGCTGCCCGCAGCAGCGCCTCGCGGTTGGCTTGCTCCTGCGGACATGATGAGATGCACACACATATTGCGGGTGCAACGAACTTACAATCATGACAGGTGTTTGGGCTGGGGGCGCGGCTGTAGGGCACCGCACACCACGAACAGCGCTTGCAGGGTCATGTTCCATTTGGCACGCAGCCCTGAAAAGACAGGCCGCCATGCGCTCGCCAGACACCAACGCACCTGCTTGGCGGCCAAGATTGCCGCCTGCAGCTCCGCAGTCTTGCTCATGACCGCCCCCTGCAGCTTCCGGTTTGCTTCCTCCAGCTGCCCCTTGGCCTCCTCCAGCGCCGCCGCCCGCGCCGCCGCCGCCTCCCCCTGGCCCCGCGCTGCAGAGCACCGCCGCTCCAGGTCGGCCGCGCGTACCGCCGCGCGCGCCTCCGACTCGGCGAGCGCCGCTTGGACCTCGGACAGCGCGGACTCATGCCGCCGCGCAACCTCTAACGCGGCCGCCTCGGCCTGCGACCTCGCCGCAGACGCCGCCGCCCGCGCCCCCTCCAGCGCCCGCGCCGCCTCCGCCTCGCGCGCCCGCGCCGCCTCCGCCGCCGCCGCCTCGAGTGCCGCGACATGCCGCGCGTGCTCGTCCCGAAGCTGCTGCGCGGCGGCCGCCGCGGCCGCGTGCGCCGACGCCACGGCCAGCTCGAGCGCCCGTGCAGCTTCCTCCTGCGCGTCCTTTTGGCTGCCCTGCATCCGCGCCTCCAAACTCGATATCCGAGCGGCGTGCTCGTCCTTGAGCCGCTTCGCCGCCTCCTCCCCCTGCCTCCTGACCTCGGCAAGGTCTTCCTCGTGTCGTCGCGCCGCCGCTGTCGCACCCACCGCCGCGGCGCCCTCTGCGGCCCGCGCTGCGGCGGCCGCGTCCTCCTCCCAGCGCCGCCGCTCCGCCGCCGAGCGGCGCGCGGCCTCGGCCAGCGCCGCCTCTTGCAAGCCCTCCAGCTCGCGCCGCTGCTGCTCCAGCCGCCCCGCCAGGTTCTCGGCAGCTTCCCGCCTCAGCCGGCCGTCCAGCTCCCCCAGCTCGGCCCGCAGCCGCGCCTCCGCCCGCTCGGCTTCCGCCTCCAGCCGCGAGCTCAGCGCCTCGGCGCCCGCGCCCGCGTCCGCCAAGCGCGCGCGCGCCTCTGACAGCTCGCCTTCCAGGGCCGCCACATTTGCATTCGCCAAAGCCAGCCGCTGTTCCGCACGCGCCCGCTCGCGCCGCGCGTCCTCGGCGGCCGCCGCCGCCTCCGCCAGCCGCCCCCGCAGCA
>NW_014010624.1:0-3741 GCF_000611645.1 Monoraphidium neglectum
GCGCGGGGCGCTGTGCCTCCCTGGCCGGCGTGGCCGGCGGGGATCCGCCCGCCGCAAAGCCCAGATAGGATGGCAGCCCACGCCGCAGGCGGTCGCGCGACGTCTTGCCTTGACCCCGCATCCCTTTTTGACGCATCCCGACCCTCCTGTTTTCTCTGGAAAGCTGGAGTGCCGTGTGCAGTGTTGACGTGTTTGATGGCCTCGCTTGACCTGTTCATATCTTCGACGCTGCGTTACTGGCGCCGCCCATGCCGCCGCCGCAGGTGCTGGGTGGTAGCGGCGCGCTGCCCGTCGCGCCCGCCCCTCCCCCCCTCAGATCACTCTGCGCTGTCATATGCCCCAACGAACCCTCGTCGGGGCCGAGGTGTGCGTGTCTCTTGTTGTTTTGACGTGACAGCAACGGCCGTGCCAGGGTGTAAAAACACCAGGCACGCCCCTGCAGCTCCACTGGCAGTCAGAGAGCGACGCAGGCATTGGGTTTGGACACAATTGGTTGGCAGGGATCACCTGGATTTTGGAACTTGCTATGGTTGTGTGGCGGTGTCACGGATATCGCGGGTTGGGCATTAGTCGGGTGGCTGAGGGCTCTCCGCAGCAGAGGGGGGTGGTTGGGGGCGGAGGGTCAGGCGGACGAGCGAGCTTGACGGCCGACAGGCAGACGCTCGCGGTGCAAGCGGGCAGCTCCTGAGTGCTGCGTTGCGGCCGGCCCCCGGCGCCACGAGCCTGCACCCCGCAGGGTTGGCAGTGGCCTCGGTCGGGCACCCGTCAAAATGCCAGTCATAAAGTCGGTCATCTGACCCGACGACAGGGCCATCTTGTGGGGCGTCGTGCACCTAAATGCAGCGCCGCGGGATTGTTGAACCACGGTCAAACGCCCCGCCGCTGCGGCCGTCGCCCCGCGGGCGGGAGCTCACGCGGGTGAGCACGCGGTGCGCTCCAACTCCCGCGCAACCTGCCCCAGTGCCTCCTTCCCTGGTTGTGTGCCGCCCCTTCATACAAGGGCGCTCCCGTTTCATTATATCATCTACAAACCGCCGTTCGCGCGTTCCAGCCACCCATACATTCGCTCGGCAGAACGCTTGCCGGGATTTCCCGCCCTTGTGGCCGCCCAGCGCTTCTTCAGGGCAGTGCGGTTCTCTCCTATCAGCACCACCATGGCCGCGGCTGCGGCCGAGGTGCCGTGCTGCGTCGACAAGGCTTGCGGGACAGATGACGCCCAGGGCGAACCTCCAGAGTCCGCGTTCGAGTGCAACATCTGCTTGGACCTGGCCAAGGAGCCCGTGGTGACGCTGTGCGGACACCTGTTCTGCTGGCCGTGCCTCTACAGGTGTGCGCGGGGCCGGAACGCCCTCCTCACGAGCCCGCATGCGTGTCGAATTTCTTGTGCGGTATGATGCAGCTTAGGGGAGGTCGTGGTTGATCGGCCACCCCCTCACGCTTACCCTCGACGACCCACATCGGGTGCCGACCCGTTGCAGGTGGATGCAGGTGCAGAGCTACACTCGGGCTTGCCCAGTATGCAAGGCAGGGGTCGAGGTTGACAAGGTGCGAGCCTGCATTCGTCCTCCCTGGCAGCGCCGCTGGGTTCATTCGCCGCTTGCAGCGCTGGCGCTGTTTCCCGCCCTGGGAAGCCGGACGGAAATGCGAACCGACCGCCCGCGTCCCGACCGCAGGTGATCCCCATATACGGCAGGGGCAGCGACTTCGACCCGCGCCAGGCGGAGGCCGTGAAGGTGCAGCCCGTGCCGCCGCGGCCGGCTGGGCAGCGGCCGGCGGCGGTCGCGCCCGGCGCGCCGGCGGGCGGCCAGCAGGGCATGCTTCCTGCGCTATTCGGGTTCCAGCTTGGCCCGGGGCAGGGCTATGTGGAGGCGCTCACGCCGGAGCAGCAACACCAGGTGAGGGGCCCTGGGGCCTCGGCCGCATGGCACGCGGCGCGATTCGGGGGCCAGCGGGCGGGCAACGGCGGCGGCGGTCCGCGCGCCCAAGCCTGCGGCGTGCTCTGCAAGGCGGCCCGGGCGCGGACGTGGGGTGTCTGCGAGCCGCTCGCGGCTGTGGCCGCTGCGCGGCGGGGACGACCGTCAACAGGAGCGGGCACCCTGGCAAAGGGCTGCGGTCGGGCGCGTCGGATTGAGGGCCTTCGCGCGCCGGCGCGGGCGGGGCCGGCGAGACGTGGCCGCCCCGCCGCTGACCTTTGCTGAGCCGCGTGCAGGTGTCCCTGCCCGCCATGCGGCGCGCGTGCCAGCGGCAGGCGCGGCCAACTTTCCATTGGCTTGCCTCCGGCCCTGCACTCACGCATGGTCCCCCAACCCCTCTAAATCGCACCCTTTGCCCTGAGCAGGCGTTCCTGTCGCGGCTCTTGCTAATGCTGGGGTCATTTGTGGTGCGCAGCCGGCGGGGCCGCCGGTGTATGTGGGCTCGGGGCCGCTGGCGCGCGGCTTGATGCGGCGCAGCAGGGCGGCGCAGCCGGGCGGCGCGGCGCGGGTCCCAAGGCGCCTGGCAACGGCTGTGGCCGCCACGGCCGCTGGATTTCGAATCGCGACAGCTGCGGCAGTGCTTGCAGCCGCAGCAGCTGGTGCAGGTGCAGCAGCAGCAGCCGCCGGGGTTGAAAGTGTCCGCATGCCGATAACCCCGAACACACCGCGCCGCTGCGCGCCCCACTTCGCAGATCATGTGCCTCCTGTTGTTCTAAGTACCCGGGGGAACCGGCCCACTTCCTGGTCGCATTGGGACGGTGAGCCTGTCTGCTGTAGCTTTGCTCGTGTAGCTCCCGGGGTGTGCAGCCTGCCATGCCCCTCATGTGCCGGCGCCGCCCAGCTCGGCAGACGCTTCCCGCCGCTTGGCAGCTCGACGGCGGCAACATTGTTTTGGCAGCCGCATGGGGCCTTGCATTCAGAGAAGCTCCGCCGCCGCTCATGCGCGCTCCCCGGCTGATTCGCAGACGGCGGCGTTGGGGCGCGCCCGGCGGCGCCGCAAGGGCCCCCTCTGAGTGGCGGGGGCGGCGCGGGAGGCAGCAGGAACTTGGGGCGTGCACGGTTGGCGGCGCTGGCCTGGAGGGCGGCCTGGCGGCCGCGGCTGCGGTCCCCCCCTCCGCCCGCTGTTGTATCTATCCGGGCGCTGTATCTGTGTTGGAGGTGCCACCTCTGGGCCTGTGGCCGCGCCCCTCAGCCGCGGCTGCCCGCACAGCCCCTTATGCACGTGCGGCGCGCATTCGGCCGCACCTCCCGGGCGTTGCGGACCCCCGCCCCGCCGCCTGGTGTGCAGCTGAGGCGCCCGGCAACGTGCATTGGTTTGGGGCGCGCCGTCAGTCCGAGGGCGGCGTGCGCGCCGCCCGATCATGCGTCCTTCCTGCTCCATCTGTCGCTCCCGAGATTCGAACCGCGCCAGCTTCCCGCGCGGGAGCGGCCAGCCCTTGCCAGTGCCCGGCCGCAGCCGCCGCCGCGGCAGTCGCGCCCTTGGCTCGCGTGCGCCCTCTCTTTCTCCCCGGTCCCGCCGCTCTGTATGCGCGGGGCGCGGACAGCGCGCCGGCGCGCGCGCACGTGCTTGCGTTGCAAAAAATTCCGAAACAGCTGAAGCAGCACTTTGCAAACCCCCACAATCCAAACCAGGCGGTCGCGTCGAAGGCGACTCCTACGCCCTCTCTTCCGCCCCGCCGCCCGTCCGTGCGCCGACGGCCGCCCCCAGCCCGCGCGCGCGGCCCCCCTGGGCCGGCGCGCGCTGCGGCCGCGCCGCACGCCCCCCCCC
>NW_014010624.1:3935-7694 GCF_000611645.1 Monoraphidium neglectum
GCCCCGCCCTCGCCCTGCCTTGTCGCTGCGCGCTGGACGGACGCGATCGGCGACGGCCGCGGGCTGGGCGCAGGCGCAGGCACGGGCGCGGGCGCGGGGCCGTGCCAGGGCCCCTTCCACTTGTTTTTTCGCCTCTTTTGCAATCCTTACGCGACGCCCCAGCCCCCCTTGCATCCCTGGCCGCGCCTCTTTCTACCATAGGCTTCTGCCGACTCCCCTTGCACAACGCCGGCCGCGCCACCCCTCATCCCACCGGAGCCGCGCGCACGCCTGCACGCGCGCGCCCCTGTCGGCGCGCCCTGCTGCCGGGCCCGTCCCCTCTCTTTCGACCCCCCCTCGCCCCAAAGGGCCCCCCTGCCGGCGGACGGCCGCCCAGATTGGCGCCGGCCCCGGCGGCCGCCCGCCGCGGCGGTGTAGACCCGCAGTTTGGCCGCGGGATGGGCACCGTGCACAAATGCCTGCCCGGGTGCCGACGCACTCCGCCCTGGGCGTTTGGCTGCCCCGGGGAAGCCCCCCGGCTTCACCTGCTGCCGCCGGTGTCCTCTCAACAGACCGCCGCGGAAGCTTCCTGCGGCCGCGGCGCGCCGCGTGCGGGGCGCGCCAGGCATTTTGCTGCGGCAGTTTGCTCGTTGCTTTTTTCGGCGCCCGATTAAGGGCGGGACGGCGCATATGAAACAAGAGCTGCCCCCTGTAAATGGCTCTCAATCGGTTCGTATGGGGAAAACCAAGCACTTGTTGAAGCTCAGGGTTAAAGGAGGGCAGGCCAAAAAAGCAGGGTTAGAGGCTGCGCATAGGAACCTTCGGTGGACATGTTATAAGATGTCATTGACAGGCAATGATCTGTCACCCCAACGTATGCCACCATATGCCACCTTGCCTCGGGCAGCGGCCGGCGTCCATTTGGCGCCCGCCCGCACGAGCCGCGTGTGGCGCGCCGTCAGCCCCGATTTGCACGGCATTGGGGGAGGGAAGGCAGCTGCACGCAGTGTCACCGGCGGTGGCGTGGGCGCAGGACGTCACACACTTGCGAGAGCTTTCACAGGGAACCAGACTCGCACAATTTCACCGGGCGCGCTGCGGCCGAGGCTTGTGCGCTGTTGATGAAGCATCCACGGTCG
The DNA here is from genome assembly GCF_000611645.1 of Monoraphidium neglectum. Lineage (NCBI taxonomy): Eukaryota > Viridiplantae > Chlorophyta > Chlorophyceae > Sphaeropleales > Selenastraceae > Monoraphidium > Monoraphidium neglectum. The sequence continues at coordinate 5,054 of NW_014010624.1, forward strand.
AAGAAGGGGGAGGCATCCCTCGGCGCCGCCCCAGCGTAAGCGGCGGCGGGGCCGCGGCTTGACCGACCAAAGAAGATCGGCTGCTGCGGATGCAGCACGCGCGGCAGTGCATGTGCGGGCGCGGGAGCCGAGTGACGCAGGGCCTTGCAGGGGCGGCACGCCGCGGCGCCCCGCAGCTGGCAGGGCGGCTGTTCCCCGGGAGGCTGCTGCTGCTAGCTGGGCTTGAGGGGGCAGTGCTTCCTTAAGCCCCGCGTGCAGGGGGCCGCGTGGGACTTTGTCAGGCTGGCCTATGCCAGCTCCGCCGGAAGGGCTGGCCGACAGCCACCTAGCCTGGGTGGCTGAGCGCGACTGTTTGGTAGGTGCCCAGGCGAGCAGCAGCGGCTGCTCACCTGGGCAACCCCGCCTGTTCTCGCGCGGCTGTCTGCGTGACGCGGCCGCACTGCTGCAGCCCCACTTGTTTGCGTGCGGGCGCGGCTGTGCAGGATCCGCGTCGTCGCCGCCCGGCTGAGTTGCGCGCATTGATCGACGCTTGGGCTGGGCACGCGATCCAGTTCAGCATTATCGACCACAGCATGACCCCAGGACGGAGCCTGGCTGCTGGCTCTACAATCGCCGCTTGATGATGGTTAAGGATAGCCATGAAAGCCAAGCCCGGCCTGATCAAGGGGCTGCTGGTGCGGGGCGTGGCGCCGCGCCCGCGATCATTTTGGCGGCAAAACGCTTGGAACGGTTGCCACAGCTGAGGGGCCCCCGCGCCTGTTCCAACGGATCGCGGGCGCTGCTCGCTGTCGCACGCGTCCCTGCCGGGCGGCCGGCCCGCGCGAGGGCGGAAGGCGGCGCCAGCGGGCGTCGGCGTTTGTGAGCACGTGTGCACCGCGGCGCGTGAGAGGATGGGCGCTCCGCGGAGGCGAGGACCGGTTACGGGCCAGCAACTGGCGCAGCAGGCGGGCCGTTGCGACAGGGGTGTGCGGCCACAAAACGAGCGCCGTGGAAGCAGCTACCATTGGATTGTTTTGAGCCCTGAACCCTTGCTGCTAGAAAGTCTGTAGTGTGGCATGGCACGACGTGGTGTTACTTAGCGATCAGGTCGACTCCCAAGCCTCCAAGAGGTCCCCGGCCCCTCCGTCGCCGCCCACCGCGGTGCCCGCCGCCCCCTCGGCTTCCAGCGCCGCCCCGGAAGCCGTGCGCTCCGTCGTGCGGCGCAGAGCCGTCGGTGGCTTTCGCCGGCAGAGACGCTATCCAAGTAGGCCCACAGGGCGAGGACGGATGGTGCTGAGAAACCCTGGGGGGGTGGGGGAGCGCTTCGTTGCGGGCCCTCTTACTGAGCTTGGCCTGGATGGCGCCGACGACCTCGGCGCAGCTTGCGGCGTCGACGGCCACCCTGCTGAGCAGGGCCCGCACCAGTTCCTTCCACTTGCCGTGTGCGCTCGCGTCGTCAAACGGCGGGGTGGCGGCGGACACAATTCTGGCAGCCTGGACGGGCGCCGAGGCCCATCGGCGGCAGCGAGGGCGTTGGTGCAAGCGCGGCGCCCCTGCTGCCGCGTAGGTAGGCCGGGCGGCCCCGGGCTGGCGGCCGCACCGCAGGGAGGCGCGCGCCAGTAACTGGGCTCGCAGGCTGTCGCTTATGCGCCCCCCAAACGCGCGCCATGGAGGCAGCCACCATCTCTCAAGATGGTTTTGAACCCTGAACCCTAGCTGCTGACAAGTGTGTGGTACGGCGTGACACCAGGCATGGCGTTACACATCGATCAGACCGACTCCCAAGCCTCCATGAGACCCCCGCCCTCGCCGCCGCCGCGCCCGGCCGCGCCGCGCGCGGCCGCCCCCTCGGCTCCCAGCGCCGCCTCGGCCGCCGCCCGCAGCCCCTCCGGCCCCTCCACGCTGGCCGCCTCCAGCGCGGCCAGCACCTCCCGCGCCGCGCGCGGCGGCAGCGCGGCGCCGCCGCCGCCGCTGCCGCCAACGCCGGCCGCGGCCACTTGCAGCAGTTGGTCCACCAGCCCCGGCCCGCGGCCCGCCAGCAAGCCGTGCTGCACCGCGCGCGCGAACGCGAGCGCCAGCCCCGCCGCCGCCTCCGGCCCGACCGCGCCGCCGGGCGCTAGCCGCCGCGCAACGTCGTCGGCCGCAGAGAGGATCAGGGAGCGCACCGCTTCGTCCGCCAACAGCTCCCCCCTGCTGCACAGCGCGCCCAGCAGCATGGGAAGCTTCCGGGGCTTGAGGGAGCCGAGGCGCGGCGCGGCGGCGGCGGCGACCGCGGCGGCCGCCGGCGGGCGGAGGCGCTTGAGGGTCGCCAGGCGGGCGGCCAGGTCGATGGGACCCTCCAAGTCGCGCCCTGGGTTGGGCGCCGCCGCCGCCGCCTGCTGCTGCTGCTGCCGCCGCCTGCGCGCTTCCGCGCCCCGCCGCCGCCCCTGCCGCGCCGGAGCTGCCGCCGCAGCAGGCGCCGCCCCGTCCGCAGCCGCCGCCCCGTCCGCCGCGGAGAGCGACGCGCACTGCTGCCGCAGCCGCTCCCCCGCCGCCTCCGCCAGCTTGTCGTGGATGACGTCAGCGGCGTGGAAGCTGCCGAGCAGCTTCTGCAGCCGCGGCAGGGTGTACAGCTCCGGGCGCGAGGCCGCGTGGTCCCCCAGCCGCTGGAATAGGTAAAGCG
>NW_014010623.1:0-7496 GCF_000611645.1 Monoraphidium neglectum
GCCCATGAATCCCGGGCACATAGCTTTTCACTTCCTGCCCATACGCCGCAACCCTGGCCCTTGACGGGGCACGTGTTCGTGGTTCGCACACCCCCACGTCACCCAACCGCCTGTCAACCTCTGATCCCGACCTGCCCACCACCCGCCCTCCCCACACACACACACACACAGACCAGGGCGGGGCGGACCCCCTGGCCGGCCCCCTGCAGCCTTTCTGCGTCAAGGCGGCTCTGTTGCTGTGGCTCTGGTTTGACCAGCAGTGCGCCGTCATGGCGGAGGAGGTGGGGCGGGGTGGAGCGCTGTCGGAGGGGTCGCCTGGTGCAGCAGAGGGGGGCGCCCCAAGCCGGCTGGATACACGGCCTGCTTTGCTTGCGAGCATCCGCATCTCCACACATCCGCACTCCCCGCCCGCACGTTTGCAATCATGCACTCTCAAACTCGCGCCCTCAACACTTGTAATGGGTAACACTCGTAAACTAAACCTCGTAACCTAAACCCTGAACGCTAAACCCTACACCCGAAACCCTCGTCACAGGTCCGCGCGGTGGGGGGCCTGCTGGTCGTGGGCACGTCCCTACAGGAGAGCGGCCGCATAGAGCAGCAGCTGCGGGGCCGCGCGGGGCGCCAGGGCGACCCGGGGACGACCCGCATGATGTTCGACGTCACTGACCCGGCCCTGCGGCAGCTCGGCGACAGCGGCCGTGAGTGGACGCGCCGCCAGGCCCCTTGCTGCCCTCGTTTTGTGCTGTCGTTTCCTGCTGTCGAGCAGCAAAGGAAGCGTTTTTGTATCGCATGAGCAGCAGCATGCTGTATTTTTTGACCGGCGCCCAAGCCGTTGGGCGGGGCACGAGCCTGCAGCCGCGTGGGTTCTTTGGGGGAGGGTTTCTCACGGATATAGGGCAGGAGGCGCGAGGTTTCGCTTTTCCCCTGGGAGTTGTGCTGTAGCGGTGTTGAACCAGCAGCCTTCGCTGCATTTGCACTCCACTTCTCAACCCTGGCTCTTCAACGCCAGTGGCTTTGCGCCAAAATGTGCGTTCCACGCGCCTTCCTCCTCCCCTCCAGTCAACCGGCTCTGGACTGTACTTCCCGCATCTGCCGGACTGACCTACATGGACATGCCGCTGCTCCAGACCACAATCCAGTCCATCCAGAAGAACCAGGTGCGGGCTGCGGACTTGGCAAGCCGGACTGCCCAGCTGGCACTTTGAGTGAGCCCGTGCGGTGGCTCGCGTGGCCTCCTAAGGTGGCTGGCTTCCATCTTCACTCGAGGGCGTTGCCACGCTGTGTAGACCATCTCGTGGCTCCTCTCCCCCGCCGCATCATGTCAAGGCTTTCAAACCCACCTCCATTTGGGGACCCGCGCACCCACTCATCCTCTCAGGAGCGGTTTTGGCAGATGCTGCGGCGGGAAATGCAGCAGTTTGACGAGGTGGGCGCGCCGTTGAGAAGCCGCTTGTGTATTCGGAGCTGAGTCCGTGTCGGCTGCCCCATGCGTCCTCTGCCTTGGACAGCACACCGAGCAGCCCTGAGACGGTCCAGGGCGGGGCAACTGTGATGAGGTGCTGCATCGGAGCGTGCCAGGGTTTATTTCTCCGGACATGCTCGACGGCCCCCACCCAACCTGACCCCATGCATCAAGCTCGCCAGCCCCACCCCACCTTCAGGGTCCTCCACCCCACCCAATCCCACCCACGCTTCCTGCACTTTGCCAACTGAAGGTTTTGGAGGGGTACCGCCGAAACCTGTACGGGCTTCGGCGCCTGATGCTGTCGGGCAGCCCCCAGCAGCGGCAGAGGGCGGTGCACCTGTACATACAGGTGGGTTTGGGCCGCGGCAATCGCTGCAGGGACATGCGTCCACTGGCCGTTCGCATCGGCCTGGCTCTTTTTTGGTGCTCGCGGCGGCAGGCGGCTGGGTAGCCCGAGTTCGGGGCCACCCTCAACGGCCCGTCCGTTGCTGACAAGAACTGCGATCTGTTGCTGGGCATCAGCACGCAACCACCCATTCCCCATAGCCCCACGACTTCTGAGCCTAGAACCTCGCATCTCCTTCCTTGTACAAATTGCGAAACCCAGCAATGGGTGGATGACCAGGTGTCGCGCTTCATCGACCCCAGCAAAAGTCCCTCCGACTGGCTGCAAGAGACGCTCACGCCGGACGACGTCGCGGCCGCGGGCGGCGGGCCGCTGCTCGGGCCGCCCGGCCCTGCCGGCGGCGGCCTCGGCGGCGGCGGCAGCGGCCAGCAGCAGCAGCAGCAGGCGCGCGTCAGCCCACTGACGGCGCTGATGTCAGCGGTCAACCGGTTGGTCAACCCGCCGGAGATCGTTGGCAAGATGCAGGTGGGGTGGGGGGTTTGTGTTGTATGTGTGTGTGTGTGTGTGTGTGTGTGTGTGTGCGCGCGCGCGCGCGTTCGTTTGTGTGTCAATTTCACGATCCCGGATCCAAGGGGCTCTGCTGCGCGCCGCAGAGGGCAGGTTCGCACAACACGCGCCCACAGTGGCCGTCCTCTGCCCATCTAATGACTTCACGTCATCCACAATGAGACCTGCACCTTGTGTGAACCCACATTCGCATGCGCGCGAACACGGCTGACCCGCGACCTCCAGACACACACCGCTCACCCATACTGATGACTCCCACCACATGCCACACATCAACAGGTGGAATTCAGGGAGGTGGTCAACGGCGTCAGCTATGACGTCACCGCATCAACCCTCAGCCAGCTGCTGCAGGGGGGCGACGGCGCAGGCCTCACCGATCCCGCAGGCGGCCCCCTGACCGGCAGCAACCCTTTGCAGCAGCAGTTTCAGCAGCAGCAGATGGCGTTATCTGTGCCAGAGGTGGCCGTGCTGACTCAGCGGCAGTTGCAGGAGCTGGCCGCGCACCTCCTCAGCAGCGCGCCCCTGCCCTGGCCCAGGGCAGAGTTCCAGGTGACCGGCGGTGTCGGCTGTGGCCACGAGCTGAGAAGCGGATGAATTCTGCAGATCATGCTGCGGATGACATCTTTTGTTGGAAGTTTTGGGGCCTATGGACGAGCCAAAAAGACCAAAGCAATGCAGGCCTGGCACGCAACTCAGCTCCCCGACACAACTCGGCACTGGTTAATGTGTGTGTTGTTCATGCCCTTTTCACATCCTTTGCTGTCAGGTATCCCTGCGCACCCACTTAGCCCTGGCCGCCCACGCGCGGCTGTTTGGAACACCGGCGGCGGGCGGCGCGGCGGGGGGGGCGGCGCGTCGGAGAGGGCAGGCGGCGGGTGGCAGCAGCAACAGCAGAGGCGGCAGCTGGCAGGCGCAGGACGATTCGGCAAAGGTGGAGGCGGCGGTGGGGGCGCAGCGGCCGAAGCTGGAGGGGCGCCACGCTGACAAGGTGTCCTGGAATGGGGGGGCGGAACTCGTGGCGGAGCGGGCGCGCGCTGCGTGTGGTGTTGTTCTAGCAATGTTCCCTTGTGACCTCGCCGCCCCGCGCTCATCCGTCCGGCCCGCCGTTGTGACATCACGCCCGCTCTCCCCTGCGCGGGCGCGAGCACGCCCTCACCCCTCCCTGATCCCACGTGCCGTGCGGTGTACCAACCTAGCTGCTTCGCAACCGTGCCGCGTGCCCCCGCCGCCGCCTGCGCAGGTGGCTGTCCTGCGGGACTACCTGGGCACCGCGCTGGTGCAGGCGTTTGAGCTGCGGCGTGTTGCCCTGAAAAAGATGATCGTCGCCGGCAGCGCCAGCGCAGGTGAGCGGGGGGGGCGGCGCCCCCTTGGAGCGCCTCAGGACGCCATCCAATGTCAGGAGGCGGCTTTGTTGCACGAACGCCGGCCCCCAAAATTATTATTCACGGCGGGTTTGGCGATCGGCTTTTGCGTTTGCGCCCCCGGCAAGCGCATGCGCACACTCATTGGTGCATGTTGGCGGGAGTGAAAGCGTTGTCTGGCAATCCCGGGCTCGTTGGGCACAAGACACCTCGGAACGGCGACTGATTGCGCGTGGGACGCTCACAGTGCTGCCCGTTTGCTCTTTGCCCCCCCTCCCATTTCACAGGGAAACTGCCAATCTTCCCCTCCCCACACACACGCACATAATTCGCGCAGTCACACACACACACACACTCTTATTCGTGCACACCCACGTCAACACATGCACGCACACAGCCACACACTCACGAATACTCACACCAACGGCCACTCCAACAACTCCGCGGCCACGGCCCCCCTCCTAAAGGATCCTCCTCTGGCGGCCTGCTGGACCTGGACGCTGACCTATACCTGGCGGCATACGACCAGGCGGTCCTGCTGGAGTGGATCGACGTGCTGTGGTCCTGCTTCCTCGAGGTGCGGCGTGGCCCGGGTTCGAGCCCCCGCTCTGCCGCTCCGGGGTTTTTTCCCTTTCCACAGGAGTTTTTTCCTTGCTGCTGGCGAAGCATGTTGTGCCGTCATGAAGTGTGTACGGTAGTCTGACGCTCAGTGCTTTGAGCGTCAGACCCGTATGCAGCGGATGGTGCACGACCCGCGCCCTGCCCGACCACCCTCCCACGGACCCCTCACACCAACCTCCACGCGCCCATCTCCCAGGTGTCCACTCACGCTACCCACCATCCACCTCCCATTCAGCCCCCTCGCCAGCCTTGCCGCCCCCTCGCCCACCCCGCCCTCCCAGCGGCCCTGTGGCGCGCCCCTTCACCAAAGCCTGCACAGCTCCCTTTTCCTGCACCGATACCCAAACCAACCCTCCTTCAAAACCTCCCGGCCCCTTACCCCCACCCCCCCTTAAAAACAACCCCAGGATATGGACAAGGTGAAGAAGGCGGTGGGCCTCAAGGCCTACAGCAACGCGCAGCCCCTGGACGAGTTCAGGACGGAGGGCAACAGGCTGTTCCTCAACCTGCTGGGCGCGTACAGGTGCGCGGCGCGCACCTCACCCAGTTTCCAATGTGTCAGGAGCAGAACAAGGGTGTTTACAGATATGCAGCGCGCTGCTGCCTTGGGCGAAGGCTGCTGGTCCTCAAGGCCCCAGGTGGGGTCTTTCGTCGCCTGATAGACCCCCACACTATGACCACGGTCGGCTCCACAGCCTCAGCCGACCGACCAACTACCTCTGGGACAAATCCCTCTCCCATACCCCCTCCCTCCCACCCGAGCAGGGATGTGGTGGTGCAGCGGCTCATGACGCCCGACCTCAATTTCGGCCTCCTCGCGGACCAGCCGCTGCTGACGTCAGATGACGTCACCAGGGGCCCCTCCCTGCCGGCCGCCTCGTCGGCAGCCGACGGGGCAGCGGGCGGTGTGTTGGCCGGGGGCCTGGATGGCGGCCACGACGCCGGCTCGTCGGCGGAGGTGGTAAGCACATCCAATGGGGCAGCAGCAGCGGCAGTGGGCTCGGAGAGGGATGAGATCTCATATGACGATCTGGCCGACCTGTGGGAAGCTGCCGCGCAGGCGCCGGCCGCAGGGCCAGGCTATGGTGGCGACGGCAGCGGCGGCGGCGGCGGCGGCGGCCCTGGCGGCGGGGAGGCTGAGCGGGCAGCATCAGGCGGAAGCGGCGGCGGCGGCGTCGGCGGGACTGGCGGCATTTAGTCGCGGCGCCTGGTCGGGCATCAATGTTTTTACTCATTTGATCCCCTTTTTTGCCTTGCAAATCCCGGCTGCGCGACTTCGCTGCGAGGGATCGGCAAATGCACTCACGTGCCGCCTGGCGGGCCTGCAAAGCACGCGAGGTGATGCGTATTTCTTGGCTCGCTCCGCGCTTGTGCCAGCACTGCCCTTTCGCCATTGATGAGCAAGATGCGCGCATGCGCGCACCTGCTCAATCGCTGCTCCGCAGCGGCGGTGTCGTGGTAGTAGGGGATGCTCATGACAAAGTGTGCCTGTGGCTGTGGCTGCGATCTGTATGCCATTCAGAGACGATGCTCAGTGAGCATCACAAGGGCTTCACGCGTCAACAGCAGCGGAGCCTCCTGCAAATTGCTTCGACCATCACAAGAAGCTGCTGGGTAAGCAGGACGTGCAGATGCAGGCCGCGGCGCAGAGATGCTGCGTCTGCGCAGCTGCCAAGCAGCTGCTACCTTGGGTGCTGCGCCGTGCTGGCAGGCTCTGTGCGCCCGCTTGCGTGGCCCCCTTGCTGCTCGGCCAGCGGTGCAAGGTGCGCAGCCTACATCTGGAAAACCAGGAAAGCTGTGACTCTAAGGAACTCATGAATGAGCATTTCTGTGTCTAATGACACATGCAAGCGTGATCAATGAAGCCGAGGTGTGTTACCACGGTCTGCCCCGCCGCCCCCTGCTCGGACCGCCTCTGCTGCTGCCACCGCTTCCCGGCGCGCCACGCCCGGTGTCGCGGCCGCCGCGTTGCTCCTGACCTGAGTCTCCCCATTGCCCATCAGAGATCAGAGAATGCTGCTGCTGCTGCTGCTGCTGCTGCTGCTGCTGCTGCTGCTGCTGCTGCTGCTGCTGCTGCTGCTGCTGCTGCTGCTGCTGGCGCAGGCCGCCATGACCACGGCCGCCAAAGCTGGCGCGGTTGCCACCACCACCAGCATCGTACCCAGCCCTGCCGCCATGCCTGCCGCCGCGGTAGCTTGACGCCCCGCCTCCGGCGCCGCTGCCGAAACCGTCGCCTCTGGACCCCGGGTGAAAGCCGACACCACCGCCGCCCCTGACCGTTCTGCTGCTGTCGCCGCCGCCGCCGCCGCTGTAGCCATGCCAGTAAGCCGCTCCCTCGCCGCCCCTGGCGCCCCGGGCTCCAAACCCAATCCGCCCCCCTCCGCCTTGGCGTCCCTCGTTCCCTCCAACTCCTCTACCGCCGTTGCCGCCGCCATAACCGCCGCCGTAACCGCCGCCGTAACCGCCGCCGTAATCGCCACCGTAACCACCGCCGTAGCCGCCGCCGTAACCGCCCGCCGGCGGCTCCCCCTGCTCCTCCAGATCCATCTGCCTCTGCAGCTCCCGCGCCAGCTCCTCGTCGCTGCGCATCTGATCCGCACTCGTGCTCGTGAGGGCGGCCGCCAGGTCATCGCCTCCCCCAGCGCCATCGCGACCGCCGCCGCCGCCGCCGCCGCCGCCGCCGCCGCCGCCGCTGGTGCCCCGCACGCCTCCCGGAACGGCGGCGCCGGCGGCGCTGCCGATGCGGCTCTTCCTGGCCGCCTCGTACTCATCCAGTGTGAGCCCCTGGGGTGGAGAGGTGAGGGCGGAGGGGTTCAAAGCTGCGGGAGGCGCGTCAAACGTGGGGCGGGCGGGGGTCATGGTCATGCTGTTCTGCGCGTGTGGGGTGCTGGCTGAGCCCCCGGTGGTGGGGGCACGGCGCAGGCGGTCGCCGGAGACCTGCCAGGTTGCTGAGACCGCACAAGGGTCTGAAAAGAGCGCCGGCGTCGGCGCCGTGAATTACGCGTGTGGGCGTCAGAACGTCTTTGGTTGTCGTCTCCAAAATACGCATAAATCGAGAAGCGGTCGGACAAACGGCCTTGCTAGCTCCGCAGCACCCGAGCCCCTCACCTGCTCCTCCTCTTCATCCTCCTCG
>NW_014010622.1:0-3672 GCF_000611645.1 Monoraphidium neglectum
CCCCCCCCTCACTCACTTGAGCCTCTGGAGCTCCCGCTGCAGCCCCTCCGCGCCCTGCCGCAGCCGCTGCGCGTCCGCCGCCCGCTCCGCCACCTCCAGGCTTCGCAGCACCAGCTGCGCCTGCAGCGCCTCGTGGGCCGCCTGCTGCTCCTTCAGCGCCGCGGCGGCCAGCTCGGCGCGCCGCAGGGAGTCCTCCAGGTCGGCCAGGCAGAAGCTGCACGCCCCGTCAGACAGGGAGACCACGACCAGGCCGGGGCCCGGCGGGGGCGGCGGTGCGGCCGCGCACGCGCCGCCCCTGCTGTTGCTGCTGCTTGAGCTTGCTAGCCGGCTGCTGCTGCTGCTGGCAGCGCCGCGCGCGGGCCAGCCGTTCCCTGCGCAGTTGCCGTCGCTGGCCCCCGTGCCACCAGGGGCTGTTGCGGCTGGCGCGCCCCACGGAAGGTCTGAGGGCCCCTGGGCGCTGCTGTGGAACAGCAGATGCTGCGGCAGCACGCCAAGCGCGCGTGCGATGGCGTCGCGGACAGCGGCGGGATCGGGCGCGCCGGCCGGCGCCGCGCCCTCCGCGGCGTCGCTGCTGCGCCGCCGGGACGCGGCTGGCAAAACCAGGTCAAACGCGGGCAGCAGCAGCTGCACCTGGATCGTCACCTCGCCCTTGGCCGCCGCCTGCTGCTGCTGCTGCTGCTGCTGCATGCCTGGCCGCTGCAGGTTCAACTGCATGCGGCCGGCGGCGGCGTCGGGGCCGCGGGCCGGGCTGTGCGCAGGGGACGATGCTGACGTTACAAACAGCGCCAGCGGAGGCGGCTTTGCACCGCGCGTGTAGGGCCCGCCGCCACCACCTGCCGCATCATCGCTAAAGCCGATCAGCTGGGGAACGCGGGGCATTTGGCGCAAAGATTGGTGTGTGCTGCCCTGGTGTTGCTGCTGCTGATCCCCGCCATCTGCAGTGGCACCTGGCGGCACAGGCAGCTGCAGAGCGCTGCGTCCGCCGCTGGGGGCTGGCAGCTGCAGTGCAAACCTAGGCGGAACCGGCCGTGGGCGGTCACATACATGCTCTTGCTGCTGCTGCTGCTGCTCGTGCTGCTTGGCTGCTGCTGCATCGCTCGACGCCGCCCTGTCGTTGGCGTCTGATATGCCTGGCCCCCGCGCACTAGTTGCGCGCTCCGATCTTGCTGAAGGGGGCGTTGAGGGACCTGGGCTGGCGTCAGACTCGCTCAGCACAAGAGGGATGTCGTCAAGCTCGCTGGACCCGAGCTCGCTTTCTTCCCCTTCCTCTGGGCCAGCCCAGCACTCATCATCGTCTGCCATATCAAAGAAGCTTTCGACACGGTCGACAAAAGTGGTTGGCAGCTACACCACCTGGACAACAACAATTTTGCGAGTGTTGCTGTCCTGCTGACCGACCGTCGAGGCTTCAATCGCGAACCTGCGCGTATGCAAATCGCAGATGTTTGGTAACACAACAAATACGGTAGGGGCGGACAACGTGCTGTGCCTCAGGAAGGCGGCAGCAATGCACATGCTCGCTGCTGCAGCTCAAGCTCTGGCTGCATGGCGGTCTGTGTGGGTACAGTACCATGCAGCTTTGCCATAATTGGCCCTGCGGCGTCCAAAACGGGCCGCACATCAAGGCTTGTGCATACCGCAAGCACAGGGAAAGTGTTGCACAAGGCGCCGCCAGGTAAGAAGAATTCTCAGACCTCGCACCAGAGCTGTTGCGTGGGCTGGCTAGCCCTGGTCGCACGCAGCGGCAGCAGACCCGGCATTACGAACCCGTCATCGCCGCGAGCCGCCGCTGTTGCGCTGCCAGATGAGCCTCTTTTGAGCGAATGGTGCGCTCGAGCGTCCGCAGGTGCACGTCCGATTCCTGGGGTTGTGCAGTGCGGCCACAGACTTCATGAGCCACAAGGCTTGCGCCTGGATTGGCCTGCAGCATGTCAGGCTGAGGGCTGCTCACATCTGTGTCCTAGGGTCACGCTGCCCAGCAGCCCCAGCCTCGGCCCCGCATCCCCCACCTTGATGGCCTGCTCTAAATTCCGTAGCTTCCACTCGCCCTGCAGGAAGATGAGGATTAGAATTAGAACTGTTACAGCGTCCGGTGGTCGCCCGCTTCTGAAGTCATCCAAGCTCAGGGGATGGGAGGAAGAGCGGTATGGCCCTCCAGGGCTCAGCACCAGCCCCAAGCCCGTCGGTGCTTTGCACGCTCTGCAGCACTGCGCGCACGCGCTGCGCCTCACCTGAATTGGCTGGGGCTGCAGCAGCTGCTCATGGTGGGCGCGCACAACCCCAAGCTGCCAGCCTTGCAACGCAGCCTGCGCTTTCTCCAGCCGCGCCGCCGCCGCAGCCTCCCCACGCTTCCGCCTGCCGAGTGACCCGAGTATGCTGCTGTTGTTGATTGTGCCTCGACAATACTAGCATCCATCGCGCTCAGTGAGCGTGGATCAGGACCCTCCTGACCAACCACCAATGCTGGACATGCCACAAGCACCGCGCATCCCTGCGTCCCTGCATCCTGAAAACTGGCACTCTGGGTTAAACCCCGGCACTCGCGGCGCACCTGTTGGCCTGCAACTCCTCCCGCTGGCGCTCCCTGAGGCGAGCCAGCTCACGCTCAGTGTTGGCCACCGCGCTGCGCACCGTCATCAGGTCCACGCGCCGCTTGAGGCGGCGATCCCTGAGCACAGCCTCGTGGGCGGCGCGGAATTGCAGCCGCGCGGGGCCGGCCGCAGCGGAGCAGCGGTAGCCGTGGCGCTCACACAGCGCGCGCCAGGCGGGCTCGCACGCGGTTCCGAACACGATCCGCCGCCATGCGCGACAGACGCGGCTGGCGTGGAGGAGGTCCTCTGCCGACACCAGCGCGCACACGCGTGCGAGCGAGTCGTCGTCCATTCAATGAGCAGGGGTGGGCGCCTCTCCTGCTGCGCCCCTCCTGCTGCAACGCTGGCTGCAACTGCACAAGGCTTGTACCAGCGGATGCTACTGGACGCTGTGTTTCAAGTGCAGCAACGACGTGCTGACAGCAGCCGCAGTGCTGCGGCTGTTCCCAAAGTGGTGCGGAGGGATGACGCCGCAGCGCCACTGCACTTGAGCGGACGCGCCACCCCTGCCTGCTGCCACAGGGAGGTGGGCCAGCGGCGTGACGTCAGGATGGAACGCCGTTGAATGTCAGGGCGACGCGATGTCGCTGATAATAATACCAACAGCTTTTGTGTGGAAGCGTGCAGGAAAACGACTACTATAGATCGTGAATCGGGCTGCGAGCTCAGGGTACAGTAGTTGTTTGCAATATCTCAGCCTAGATACAACTATGTGCCAACGCTTTAGTCACAAAGTTATTGACATGGGACTGGCTACGGGCGCATGAGCGTGGCACATGCAACGTGGCAGCCCGCACCTGCCCGCGCCGGCACTTCACTCGCTCGGTCTGGCACCCTTCGCCTTGAGGGTCGCACACCACAACACACCAGCAGGGCAGCCCGCGCGCAAAAGGCCCTACAGCATAGACGCATTCGCCAACATTGACCTGACCCGGGGGACCGAAAAGTCAAGCGTTACCCCTTCACCTGCAGGCTCCATGTGCAGGTGTGTTGCACAGCTGCGGCAGCTCGCTGGCCACGTGCACGTCTGTAAACAACAAGAGCTTGAAAGGTGTGCTAGCCCACAACTAGGGCACGGCAG
>NW_014010622.1:4475-8297 GCF_000611645.1 Monoraphidium neglectum
GGTCATGGAGGCCGGCATTCAGATGGTGCACCGCCGTTGCCGCGCTGAACGACAACAAACCCAGGGGAACGCTCTTACAGGGTGGGACAGCAGCTGCGACCACAGCCGGCAATGGTGCTACCGTAGCAATTGTAACCAGCTGCTTCAACACTGCAATGATCCCATTGTCCCTCAATAGAGCCACGCAGTTCAGCTCCTCCCCTGCTATCCAGTCCTCCTCGTCCTGTGAGCTCAGCCTGATGAACTCAGCTGTGCAAATGCGGAGTGCTGGAAAACGGCCCGGGGGATTTTCAGCAGGGCACATCGCAAGAGATGGAACTCATCATACTTGGAAGGCTGCAAAAAGTCTATGCAGTCACCAACAAAACTCATGCGATGCCAGTGCGGGGGCTGTTTGTGTGGCAGATGGACGGCAGCTGCGCTAGAGCGGTGCTGCACAGCACAGCAGACCTTGGCAGACGGTCCTGCAGCCAGCACTGCGACTGGTCTCAACACAAACGCGCCTCCAGCTCATCATGCAGTGCAAAGCGCTGTTGTCCATCTGATTTTTCGCGACTCTCTCAGCCTCTGCGACGGCAGGGGCGAGCGACCTGGCAAACGATCTCGCGCCAAAATGAGCCTGGCTTGGCATCTCTCCATCCCCAGACTGCAGAATTGATCGAACTAATATAGCAAGCCAACTACGTTGACGCACTGGGGTCTCAAGGGAGGGTCGCTTTCTGCACCGCGATCCAACACTGGACCAACCGCTGCTGCTGACATCAGGTGAGGATCTGAACGGAGGTATAAATATACGAAACTCCAGGAGCTCACGCCAGGCCCGTACAGCCAGGCCGCTGGCGCGCCGCCCCCTGTCGACAACGAGCTGTCGCCGCTGTCCCCATTGTGCGCGCAGGTACTGCACCTGCAGAAGCCGGTGCAGCCACCACAATGGTCGCCACGATACTCCAGTGTCATGCCGTTGCTGTCCAGCAACCGGGCACAGCCCGGCTGTGCTGGGGCCGCCAGCGCCGCGCAGTCAAGGTTCGCGCGGCGCCAACCAAACTGTGGGAATGTTGTCGCATCCGGTCGGCAAACGCCCACGCCCAATTCTGTGCACCTCAAGCTGCATGGGGGCATGCGTGCTCATCAGCGCTGCGCAGGGCCGCTGGCTCAACCAACTCTCAGCCGTGCGCCTCGTTGACCGCACTGCCACAGGTGGCGACGTACGGCAGTGGGAGCGGCGGCTACTTCCCGCACTACAAGCTGCACGTGACGTCTGCCGGCGCGCCGCTGCCCCAGCAGTGGATGCCCGGCACGCGCGCCCCGCTGCCCGGCCGCCCACCCGCGTTCGCACCGGGCGTGGTAACCTCAGGGGCACGGGGCAAATCTCAGCAGTTCAACGGCGGGGCGCTTGGCGCAGCGCTGCAGGAGCAGCGGGTGCACGCGGCGGCCACGGCGGCGCTGATGTGGCAAGCTGTGGGCGCGATGTGGCTGCAGCTGGCCGGCGCGTGGCCGGGGTGGTGCGCCGCGGCAAAAGAGCTGTCCTCACAGGCAGCAGCGGAGCTGCCAGCCCTGGCCGCAGCCGCAACAGAGGGCCTCGCCCACGCGCGCGACGGCGCCGTCGCGGCGGCCTCGAGCGGCGAGGCACGCGCTGCGGCGCTCGCTGCGGCGGGTGCGGCGGTTGTGCGGCTGGGGCGCGCCGTCGGGCTGCAGGACGCGGCAGCTGCCCTGAACGCGCCCGAGCTGATGCGAATTGGGGCCCAGAGGTGGGTGACCAGGCCGTGCGATGGGCATGCACGGCCTCCAGCGGCTGCTGCCTGCTGCTCTGCGCCCTCCCCGCTGTTCATGAATCGCTGCGCACCGACGGCCTCCAGCCACCGCCTGCAGCCAGTGGAAACAACCAGCCCCCGCACACGCCCCGCCATAGGCTGTCCCACGCCCGCGGCCTGCCGCCGCTGGTGTCGCGCGCTGGGCGCGCCGCGCTTCTGTCGCTCGCACTGCTGCAAGGCAGGGCGGACGGCGGCGCGGCGCGCGCGGCGCTGCGCCAGTCTGCATTCTTGGGGGCGCTGGTCGGCCAGGTGCCGTTTGTGCGCTCCCTTGTGGCGGGCCAGGGGGAGAAGAGGCATCAGGGCGAGTGGGACTGGCTGCAGGGGGCGGGCCTGGAAGTGGGCGGCGGCTCACAGCAGCAAAAGAGGCAGCAGCAGCAGGAGGGGGTTAGCGACGCACGCGCCGCGACGAGCGAGCCCAGGCGGCGCCAGAAGGGCGCTGAGCGGTGGGCGCCGACGCCGATTGCCGAGGTCGCTGCGTGGCCCGGGCGGCGCATGCACGTGAAGGAGGCGGCACGCGCGGCGGCCGCCCAGGCGGCCGGTGCGTCCGCGGCGGCGCGCAGCACATACTGGGAGGTGCAGCGCGCGGTGATGGAGCCGGTGCAGCAGACGACCGCGTTTGTGGCGGTGAGCGGCCCCGCGGTCGAGGCACCTCGAACTCTCACCGGCTGAGCAGATGCTGCAAGGGCTTACGGCATGCAACAGTGTATGTTGTGGTGCATGGCCCATCGCCTGCGCGCGCCTGCGACGCACAAGCGCATGGCGAGCACGCCCGCACCCCCACCCACACCGCTGCGGATCGCTCCCCGCCTGCGCCCCAAGGCGCACCGGACGGAGGCCACCGTGGTCGGCGGCGCCGCAGCGCTGCTGCTGGCGGCTGGCGCGCTGCGGCGCTGGGCAGAGTACAGCGCCCAGAGCGCGGAGGAGCGCGTGATGCGCCAGCTGGAGCTGCAGCGCCGCGCGGAGGAGCTGGCGAGTGTGCGCAGCGTGAGCACCCGGGCGGCATGCGGGGAGGGCTGGTAGAAAGGGTGCGGACGCAACACGCCCCTGCTCTGTGCCCTCAGGCCCACAGTCCCAAGCCTGTCGTGCATCCTTCAGGGCCAGCACTCATACGTATTCCTAAATAGCCTGGAATTCCTGACTCGACCCTCTCAAGGCGTCAACGTCCTGGCTCAACCCAGTCGAACACCCTTCCAACCCTCACCAACCCTCACACAAAAGCACTCCTCCCCCCCACCACACAAACACAGCGCATCCGCGGAGCCCTGGACACCTCTGAGACGGACCGCGAGGCCCGCCACAGCCGCCTCGCCATCGCCCAGGCAGACGCCGACGGCGGCGGTAGCAGCGGCATCCCCAGCGGCGCACTGCTGCCAGAGCTTGCTGTGGTGCCGCCGACGCCGGCGTTCCCGCCCGCCGCGCAGCGAAGCGCAGTGGTGCGCTGGCCAAGCGGCGGCGGCCGCGGCGGCGGCGCCACGGGGTCTGAGGAGGAGGCCGTGCGGCGGTTCCGCGCGTTTGTGCGTGCCAGCGGCATGGGGGAGATGATGGCGGCGGGGGACGGGTCGGTGTGGGAGCCGACCCGCAACGACGGCCCGCAGGTGCGCAGCTGGGGGCCGCCCTTCGCGCAAGCTGCAGGGCGCACGTCCGCAGCTGGCGCCCAGAAGAGGTTGCAGGGGGCGGGGATGACGTCCACACACGCGTGTGGCAGCACACCATGCCGTGCAGCAGAGTGTGGTTGGGGTCGGCTTCCCTGAGAGCGCCTCGGCCGTCGGCCGTCGCGTTGAGTGATAGCACCGCCACAGCGTGCGGCGCAACCCCTGCAGAACCCCGCGCCCCCCTCCATCCCTCCTCACACACACATACACAATCGTGCACACACACACACACACACACACACACACACACACACACACACACACACACACACACACACAATCACAATCACACACACAGCCACACTCACACACACATTCACAATCACAATCACAATCACACTCACACACAAAATCACAAT
>NW_014010621.1:0-5354 GCF_000611645.1 Monoraphidium neglectum
CCGCCGAGCAGCGCGGACAGGAATGTGCCCAGCGCCTCCGGCGCCAGATCACACCTCAACTCTACGAGATCGCTCAGGAGTGACACAGCCGCCGTTGCGCGCTTGGCCGCCGGGTCCTTGTTCCCATCCGTGCCGCTGGCTGCGTGCTCGTCGGGATCGGCTCGCTGCTGCTGCTGCTGCTGCTGCTGCTGCTGCTCATGGCGCCCCTGCCGCAGCGCGCGAGCCGCCGCAATCAGCAGCTCGTCGCCCAACTCCGGCGCCAGTGCCCTGAGCTGGTGATGCGACTGCCGCTCCCTCCGCTGCTGCCGCTGCTCCCCCTCCTGCTGCCCCTGCGCCGCTGCCCGCGGTGGCGGCGCCGCGTGAAGTGCGCAGCGTCGCAGCGCGCGGGCGGCAGCGTGGAGGTCGGCGAGGCCGGCCTTTGGCAGCTGCCCCCGCAGCCGCTGCTGCCAGGTCAGCAGCCAAGCGTCGGGCGGGCGGGCGCGCGCGCTGCGAGCGGCAAACCAGGACCGATGGGGGAGCGTTTAGGCATGGCAAGTGCAAGTACAATCGATTGGGACGTAGTAGCTACGTGCTCGCTGAGCTGCTGATGCAAATCACAAAGCAAGGTGCCCTGGACACGGTTGAAAACGCAACCCACCTGTAAAGCCGCCGCAGCATCCCCGCTAGGGCCTGCACGTCTGCCCCGCGAACGCGCTGCGCCAAGCAGCGCCACAGCCGCTCCTCCGCGCGTGCGAGCGCCGCCCGCCGCGGCGAGTGCCGCGCCGCAGCGCCGAGCAGCAGGCCGGCATTGTCCACGTCGCGATCGCCGTCGTCGCTGCTGTCGCCGCCGCCACCGCTGCCGCCGCCGGCCGCGGCTTCTGCAGACGCGAACGCCGCCACGCTGTCGGCCGCGGCCACCCACCAGTCGGCGTCCGCCGGCTGCAGCGCGGGCGGCCACGCGGCCACTGCCTGCAGCACCTGTGCGAGCCGACGCGCGCTCAGCGCCCGCAGTGCGGGCGGCGGCAGCGCATGCGCGACTGCCGCGGCCTCTGCTGCGCTGGGCTGGCGCCCCAGCTGCGCAAAAAATACATGTGCAACTCGAGCCACCTGCTCTGGTGACGATTGAGGCGTGTTTCTCAACGCCGCTGTGCCTATCAGATACAGCTCTGCGTCAGCCGCAGACTGCAGCAATCGCTGCTGGGGGCCCGCGCCAACAGAACCCCCACTGTCCCGGGTGACGCGCCGCGGCCGATGCCCGCGCTGCGGCCCGTGCGCACTGCTGCTGCTGTTGTCGCCACCGCTGCCGCTGCTGACGCTTGCATGCGCCGGCAAGTGGCGGATGCCAAACGCGGCGAGCGCCTGCGCGACAAGCAGCAGGTCCTCAGTGGGCGCGGATCCGCAAGCCCGCGCGCCTGCGGCGAGCAGAGCCGGCGCCAGGGAGCGCGGCGGCCGGCAGGCCCGCGCCAGCTCGGCCGCGCTGGCGGCAGCCTCGGCCAGCTCCGGCGACGACATGCTGCCCGCTCGCAGCGCGACTTGCTGCAGCAGCCCCGCCCTCAGGCGCGCGGCGCCGCTGCCGCGCCGCTGCCCTTCCTCTATCCCTCCCTCTTCCTGCTGCTGCTGCTCGCTGCCGGTGCCAATGACGAGCGGGTGCTGTTTGTGCCGCCGCCGCAGCCGCCGGTCGAGGCTCGCCATCGACCATGCTGCCCTGGCCACTTCCGACAGAGTGGCGAGCGGCAGCCGCCGCGCCGCGGCGGCGCAGCACGCGTCGAGCCACGCGTCGCCCGGCGGCGGGGCGCCGCCGTGCGCGCAGGCGCGCGCCGCGACCCACAGCAGCGACAGGGCCTGGGCGCCCTCCGCTGGTGGGTCCTTCGGCAGCAGCCTCCCGATGCTGCTGCCTTCACTCCTGCTGCTGCTGCTGCTGCTGCTGCTGCTGCTGCTGCTGCTGCTGCTGCTGCTGCTGCTGCTGCTGCTGCTGCTGCCCGATCCTGCCCAGGCAAACGCCTCCAAGTCTAGTGCAGACAGGCCCTCGCCGCCTCTCCGGGCAGCTTCCTCAACCGCAAGCTCCCGCAGGAGCGCCAGCTCAGCACGCACCTGCAGCTGCTCCTCATCGACTGCCGCCCGTCCCATTCCATGTCCATGCGCCTGCGTATCCCGCCCGTGCTGCTGCTGCTGCTGCTGCTGCTGCTGCTGCTGCTGCTGCTGCTGCTGCTGCTGCTGCTGCTGCTGCTGCTGCTGCTCCCATTGTTCCCCGCCTGCCAGCTCTGAGTCCACTTGTCCAAGCAGGTGGTGAGCAGCTGCCGCTACATTTGCCAGCCCCTGAGGTGTGAAGCCGCGCAGCTGCCGCGCAACCGCCTCGCGGCACGCACGCGCCCACGCGGCGCCGGGCGGCAGCCCAAAGCGCCCGGCCGCCCACAGCGCGTTTGACAGCTGCTGCGGGCTCATTTCTGGGACGGCTGCCAGTGAGGCGTTCAACCATGACGCGAGCCGCTCTCTACTGGGACGCAGCTCGAGCGTGGCGAGCGCCCACAGGGTGTTGCTGACGGCCTGGGGCGCCGGCGCGCGGCGTTCCTTCATGCCGCCGCCGCCGCCGATGCCTGGTTTGCTGCTGCCTGCTTCGCCGCTGCCCCTGCTGCTTGCTGCACCCCAGACATTGCCTACAGCACACAGGATCGGCTGTCGCAGCCGCGCCGGCGGCGCAGAGTGCAGCACCGCCGCCGCATGCAGCGCGTTGCTGAGCTCTTGGGCCCCAAACGCAGGCAGAAGCTGCCCGGCAGCTTCCCAGAACGCCTGCATCCACCTGACCCCCGGGTCGCAGCCCAGGGCCGCGGCCGCCCACACCGCGTTCGACAAGTCCTGGGGGTGCAGCGCCGCGACCCCGCGGCCAGCGCCGCCGGCGCCAGACGGCAGCATGTGCCGTCGCAGGCTTTCCAGCAGAAGAGTCACGGTCTCTTTGGGCGCCGCGCAGCGCGCCGCGGCGAGCGCCCAGAGCACGTTCGACAGCTGCCGCGGCTCGCAGGCCTGGAGATGCGAGCACGCGAGCTGCTCGGCGGCCTGCACCATCCACTCCCTGCACGCCCCCACGTCCGCGTCCCCGCTGCCCGCGGCGCCCGCGGCGCCGGCGGCGGCCGGGCCGCCGTCGGGCATGCGCCGCTGCAGCAGCTGCGCGCAGTGCGTCACGGCGGCGGCCCGGTGGATGTGATTGGCAGCCGCCCCCGCAACTTCCAGGAGGTCACGGACTGCCTGCCAGTCTTTGCACTGCTTGATCAGGCCCATCAGCCGGCGCGGATCCGCGACCGCTGCGTCAGCGGTCGGCCCCGCTGCACCGGGCGGGCGTTGCGGCGCCCGCCGACGGCCCTCTGGCCGCGGCTGCGCGTACCGGCCGTGCGGCCGGCCGGCGCCGCCGGCTGGCTGCTGATCCTGCTGCTCCTGCTGCTGATAATGACTTTGGTGATGATGAGTTCGCTGCTTTCGGTTGGGCTGGCCTTGTGGGGCCGGCGGACCCACTCGGTCGCGCTCAGCCTCGGCCCCATCGGCGGCGCCGCCCCACGGCTGCTTGAGCTGGCGCAGGGCGGCCCCTTGGTCGCGCACCTGTCAAAAGCGCAAGCGGAGGCATCATCAAATTATTGAGTCGCTTCATACTGGCGCATCACATTGCCTGCAGCAAAGAGCAAGTCAGCAGGATGCACACGCACTGTGCGCACCGCTGCTGCCGCCGCCAGGCGCCACCTGCCGCTCCCGGCTCCTTTGATGGCTCCATAACATTTACATTGGGGCCTCCAATGTATTGAAAGGGCCATGCCTGTCACGACAGCCTAGATTGGGCGAGAGAGAACGCCATCAGCAGTAATACTGCAAGTAGGTCATATACACGTGTCACAAATGCAATTGGATATTTTCCGACTTCAGATATGAAGGGCTCTTGGATGCAGCACCTATGGCAGCGGGCGGCGAAGCACTAGCAGCAGCAGTGCATACACTTCGGCACTTGCTGCAGGCATACGATCTCAGCACAATCAGCTTACTACGATTGCACATTGCCTTTTTATACATTATTAAGATTGCAACAGCACGTTAAGCGTGCCTCCATAGGATGGCTCTCGCTTCGCGATCCGGCGTCGGTGCTCGCTGCGTCACACCAATACTAACGGCGCATTCCATCCGCTTGCGTCCCTTTGTGGCTCTCCGCTTAGCTTCCAGGCCTCAGTGGACGCAGCCAGATCGGTCATCGGCCATGCCGCGGCAGCCCAGCGCGACCAGCGCAGCCCAGGCAACGCCAGAGGCCTCCCAAGCAGCCTGGAGCCCCAGCGAGCCGACCTACATCTGCACCAGCGTGACCGCGGACAGCGTCGAGGGCGCGCTCGCCGAAATCGAAGAGGCGTCGGCTGCGGGCGTCGATGTCATTGAGCTGCGCCTGGACTTTCTCAGCACATTCGACCCGTCCTCTGACCTCAAGCGCCTGATGGACGCCTGCAAGGTGCCCTACATTGTCACGTACCGCCCCACCTGGGAGGGGTGAGCTGCCGGGCGGCGGTCAAGCCACGTGGGGTGCCGGCGCAGCATCTATGCGCTGGGCGTGTTTTTTTGTGGTGGGGGCCCGAAAATGTCGACAGCGTGGCACGGCTGCGAAAGTGAGCCGCCG
Organism: Monoraphidium neglectum; assembly: GCF_000611645.1. Taxonomy (NCBI): domain Eukaryota; kingdom Viridiplantae; phylum Chlorophyta; class Chlorophyceae; order Sphaeropleales; family Selenastraceae; genus Monoraphidium; species Monoraphidium neglectum. The sequence continues at coordinate 4,619 of NW_014010621.1, forward strand.
GTCGCAGCAGCTGCTGTCGCGCTGGTGTCGCGGCCGCCACGCTCGCGCCCTGCTCCAAGCAGGCAGCTGCGGCGGGGTGCGGCTTGACCAAGGAGCAGTCGACGTTTGCGACGGCTGCAGGGCTTGGGAGCGCCCTCGGTATGGCTGAATGACCACCCCTACAAGCTCAGCGCACCAGCTACATCCCGTCCCTGCTCCAGTCCCCGCAGCTGCGACACCCGCCACGCCACGCACCCTGCAGCCACTCCCCTTCCCAACCACGCCATCCCCAGCACCTTGCCGACACCTTCCCTTCACCTTGCCCCTGCAGCGGCAACTACTCGGGCCCCGAGCCCGAGCGCCTGGCCACCCTCAAGTATGCGGCCATCCTGGGGGCGCCCTATGTGGACGTCGAGTTCAAGGCCGCCCACCTCTTCTTCGCCGAGAGTGAGCGCCGGCTGCCATGGTTGTGTGTCGCCACCCCGCAAACCGGCCGGCGCCCACGGCTGCCCCAGCGGCGCGGCCATGGCCGCTCTGGGGCCGGCGAACGGGCCGACGGTGGTTTTGGCACACATGCTGGATGCTTGATGGTGGACTGTACCGTCTCATCTGTCCACACCCCCCTTGGATGCGCACACACAGACACGTCACCAGGCGCGCACTTCCTTTCACACACGCGCACGCGCACACGCACAGGCACACACACAAACACACACACGCACGCACACATACAATCCTCGCCGACCCCCCCCCCCCC
>NW_014010621.1:5903-8044 GCF_000611645.1 Monoraphidium neglectum
CCCGCGCCCCCCAAATCGCACAGCCAGGGGGGAGGTCCCCGTGTCAACGCGTGTCATCCTATCCAGTCATGACTTCCAGAAGACCCCGCCCCGCGCCGAGCTGCACGCGCGCGCCGCCGCGATGCGCGAGGCGGGCGCCGACATCGTGAAGATAGCGGCCATGGCGAATGACATCACCGACGCGGCGGCCGTGCTGTCGCTCCTGCAGGAGAAGACGGGTGCGTGTGTGTCGCTCACCTGCGCGCTGCTGCCGTGCATGTTGCTCCCCTGCATGCTGCTGCTCCTGCGGGCTGCTCCACATGTGGCCTGTTTCTCTTTCGTTTGACATGTGCTGATAAAAGCGGACCTCTTGCTGCGTCCTGCCTTCACACGTGCGTGCGACCTACGTTTTGGGACAGCAGCGGCTGGGCGCCTGTTGGCAATGGCCCGTGGTGTGCCCCTCCATTGGTCATCAGCCCACCACTGACCCCCCAACTTCAACCCCGCTCCCACCCCTGCCGCGGCCGCCGCCGCCCCTGCAGGCCCCACCATCGCTCTGTCTATGGGCGAGCGCGGCCAGATCACGCGGCTGCTGGCGGCCAAGTACGGCGGCCACCTCACGTTTGCGGCGCTCAGCGCCGACCGCGCGTCAGCGCCGGGGCAGCCCACCATACAGCAGCTTCAGGTGTGTGTGTGTGTGTGCGTGCGTGTGTGTGTGCGCGTGCTTGTGTGTGTGCTTGGGGGGGTGTGGCTGGGTGCACGGCCCTGCTCTATGCCGTGGGGAGTGGCGGCGGCCTTGTCACGGGGGGCCGCGGCAGCGGGGGGCCAGGTCTTAAGACGAGGCGCCAATGGGCACTGCTGCACCGCCGCGGCAACCCCCTCGCGGTGGCCCCCCTCGCCCACGGCCAGCTGGCGCCCTGCACGCGCGCATGCTCACAGCCGCGTGCCCTCCTGCCTTCCGCCGCCTCCCTGCAGGGCCTGTACCGCTTCCGGAAGCAGGGCCCCGGCTCAAAGCTCTTCGGGATTATTGGCAACCCGGTGCACCACAGCAAGAGCCCCCTCATCCACAACAGCGCCTTTGAGCACATCGGTGCGCCCCGCCGCGGGGGGCCGAACGCTACAGGCCGGCCGCGACTTCGGCGGCCGTCAGCGCAGCAAGCACCTGGGCCCGCAGCCCTCGTACGTTGTGGATCCGGCCCACCAGCAAGCCTCCACCACATCTGCGTGCATACAGCGCGCTTCGACGGCCGCACCGCTCTCGATACCCACCAAATGACTGCTGCTTCCCTCCCTCCCCACATTCGTTTCGTCATCATATCAAACCAACTCCAGGGTTTGACGGCGTGTATGTCCCCTTGTTGATCGACGACATGCCCTCATTCTTGGAGGCTGTCAAGGGCCACGACTTTGCGGGCTTCAGCGTCACCATCCCCCACAAGCAGGCAGCCTTGGACGCGGCGTCCGAGGTTGACCCCGTCGCCGCCCAGATCGGCGCGGTCAACACGCTGGTCAAACGGCAGGCGGGGGACGGCAGCGATGACGTCAGCGGCGGCTGGAAGGGGTACAACACGGACTGGCACGCGGCGATCGGCGCGATCGAGCGCGGCCTGTCCGGCGGGCAGCAGCAGGGGGCGAGCGCGAGCGGCGGCAGCGCGGGCAGCGGCAGCCCGCTCGAGGGCCGCACGTTCGTCGTCGTCGGCGCCGGCGGCGCCGGCCGCGCGCTCGCGTTTGGCGCCGCGTCGCGCGGCGCGCGGGTGCTGATCGCGAACCGCGGCCGGGCGCGCGCCGAGGAGCTCGCGGCGGCGGTGCCGGGCGGCGGGGCGGGGGTAGTGGACTGGGAGGCGCTGCAGGCGGGTGACGTCAGCGGAGACGTGCTGGCCAACACCACCAGCGTGGGCATGGTCCCCAATGTGGAGGAGTCGCCAGTCCCGGCCGCGGCCATCGGAAAGGTGCGCCGCCCGCCGCCTCCTTGGTCGGGGCAGCTGCGAGCGGCTCAAACACTGCATGCCCGGTGCCCGGCTGGGCTGCCGCCCGCCGCCGGTTGCCTCCCGCTTGTCTGCAAACGAGATCCTCCCACACACCAACGTCCACCGCTCCGAGCAGCAGGCGTCCTGGTCCCTCATTCCGGACGCCTGTTGCTTGCGCATTGGCCACACCTACCC
>NW_014010620.1:0-7485 GCF_000611645.1 Monoraphidium neglectum
GTGTGTGTGTGTGTGTGTGTGTGCGTGCGTGCGTGCGTGCGTGCGTGCGCGCGCGCGCGCGTGTGTGTGTATGTGTGTGTGTGTGTGTGTGTGTGTGCGCGCACACGCGCGAGCTCACGCGCACGTGTTTGCGCTCGTGCGTGCGTGTCTGCACCCACTTGTGCTTTTCCGGGGCTTATATGTGCTTTGCTGATGGTGGGGCATTGTGGAGAAGCCACCAAACCAGGCGGTCTCGGCAGCATCTATATATCGCAGCGCCGCGCGCCCCACCTGCACCCAGGGCAGCAGGGCGCTGTCATCGTGGGGCGGCAGCCCGCTCTCGTCCTCGCCGTAGCCGCCCACGCCCACCAGAAAGTCGCCGCCCTCGATGCGTTGAATCACGGCCAGCTGGGGCGCCAGGGTTATGTGAGGTTTCAGGCAGGAGGAATCGTGCGGCTGCGACAAGCAGTAACGTGGTATGCGCCAAGAGGCGCAAAATGCCTTGCACGCCCAATCCTGCTTGCTGGTTGGGTCAACCCTTACGTGCCAAACCAGCCAGCTGGAAAGGCCAGCCTGTACTTGTTATCACCATCAGTTTCTCCAGGTGATTACACACACGCTTTGCGGGGATGCGAGGGTCGCATGCGGGTGGCCTCCAAAACATGTACATTCACACCGCACGTGTGGTCGGCTGATGAACCGCACACTCGCTCACACGCCACTTGCCCTTCCTCATGCACACCTGCGTGTGAGGGTACATGGAAGTCGCCACCAGCGCGTGGGTGCCCTCCATGCGGTGCTGCGACTCGGGTGACAGCCGGAAATGCCTGCAGGTTTGTTGTGTGCAGGGTGAGAGAGCACCGGCAAACATTAGCTCAATGCAAGAGTACAACGTAACTATCAGCTGCTGGGTGACTACCTTGCAGCTGGTAAGCAGCCGACAAAGCCACTAGCCAAGCTACTTGCATGCAGCAGCTGCAAGTGGTTGTTTTTCTTTAGGTCGCATAAACAGGATGCCCAGCCCGCATTAGAATGCGTGTCCATGACATCCAAATGTGCGCTTGTGGATCGGGGTTCAACCAGCAAGCCAACCCGTGCCCGCCCTCATTTCCCCCCACCTGGACACGTAGCCCACCCCCGCGTCCACGACGCTCACAGGCGGCGCCTCCCACCCCGCGGCCGCCAGCCAGTCCGCCACGCGGGTGTTGCGGCCGCTGCAGTCAACCACCAGGTCGGCGCCCACCACGGCGCCGCCGCCGGCCAGCGTCACGCCCTCCACCGCGGCCGGCCTGCCCCCAGTCCCCTCGTCAGGCGAGAAGGCCAGGCCGTCGGCGCGGGCCCCGTACCTCACTGTCACCCTGGGGTTGCGCTCCAGCAGCTTGCGGGCGGTGCCCTCCAAAAGTGCGCGGGAGGCCGAGTACATTCCCATGGGGGGCAGGCCGGGCGGCGGGGCAGAGCCGGGCGGGTTTCGGAGGAACGTGGTCCCTGGGGGCACGACGATAGAGACCTCGGTGAACCTGACGCGGCCAGGGTTTAGGGGGTCGTTCGGGTTGTAGGACGCCAGGGGTGCGTGGGGGAGCAAGGCGATCGTGAGCTAGCCGGCTGTTCCTCCGGTCGCGGAGGAGTGTGGAGGCCAGATGCCATCTCTTCTCGCATCCGCAAGATACGGCGCCTAAAAAGCGCAACCCTGCTTGAGGGCCCGCAGCCCAGTCGCTCGATCCCTCAGCCGGTGACCCGACTTCAAGCACCACTGTCAAGCGCCTCAAAGCCGACCCCAACCGGCTGGCAGGTCCCGATTGCCCACCAGTCCACCAGGCGGCCTCCCGCCGCCAGCAGCTGTGAGCGGTAGTCCGGGCCAAATGAGTCGTCAAGGATGGCGCCGCCGCGGCCCAGCAGGGCGTGAATCTGCAGTCAAGGTTGGACGAGAGCGTTTCCAGAGCGCGTGGACAGACAAAGGTCAGGACGTGATCCAAATCGTATCGAGTGCAAGCCATCCGAGTGAGCAGGCCGCCAGTAGGGCGGCTCGCAAGGTAACCCCCCCCCGCCCAGCCGCACTCTTCCGGACGGGGCAGCCACGTGTGTGAAGCCTGCGCAGCGTTGAGCGCGCGGGCGTGGCCGCTCACAAAGTTGAACTGGGGTACGCCGGGGCGGCCATTGTGCTGGCGGAGAGGAGGGCGGCGAGCGGACGCACCCAGGGCGGGCGGGTGTGATCGGCAGGGCGTTTCGCGAGGGGGGCTGGGCAGGTTGGTCGGCTGTCTGGGCAGCGGAGGATTGCAGCGCGCCCGGGGTGAGGATGGCGAGAGAGGAGCGCCTATTGGCTTGGAGGATCTCTACACGCCACGCGGATGCCGTTTCATGGGCTGGCCAAGCAGGGCGGTCGCTGCGAGGTGGGTTGCGCGTCACAATTACGCAGGCGGCAGGCGGCTGTTGTGCAAATCTGCAAATGTCAACATCCTGATGTTCAGTCACTGCGCACCCAACAACCGCCCAGAACAACACACACACACACACACACACACACACACACACACACACGCGCGCGCGTCCGCACACACATGAATGTACAAAAGCACAGACAGCAGGCGTGCTGACGCAAAACTCACCACCGCGCTAGGGCCGTCGACGGCAGCGGCATTGCCGCCGGCCGGCGGGAGCTGTGGCCGTGCGTCCCTCTCCAGGGAGACGACCTCGTCAAAGTGCTTGCTCAGACGCTGCGCGGCGACGAGGCCGCCTGGGGGTGCATGGGCCAAGGGGAATGCGATTGCCAGCGGAAGCAGGGGAGCTCAGCGGCGGACTGCAGCATTTGGGCGAGTGTACTGCAGGTGCACTTGCACGGCAGGGTTTTCCCTAATTGTCCTGTAAGCTGACTTATGTGCGACATCTCCCATGCCGCCAACTTACCCATGCCCGTGCCCATCACGACTGCGCGGCCCAGACCAGCCACGGCACGCACACACACTCCGCGAGCGCAACCCGGGCGCGCGGCGTGGCGCGGCCGTGGCTGTGATGGGCAACGGGCCGAGCAGATCATCGCAGTGCTTTGATGTGTTGCGTTGGATATTGTGCACACAGCGCGGTTACGGGTCTGTGACACGATCTGGCACGGAACGGTGAACGGATGCTGTATGCGCAACACTGGACGTTATGTTGTCCTGTTCATTTCACAGGGTCTCGCAGTCGCCTAGACATTTGTGCAGCTGTCCACAGCAGGCTGGTGACCGGCCGCTCCGTCACGGCATCGAGGTGCGGCTGGCGGGCACCTGCTGAGTGGGCGCCAGGGCGCTGCCTTTGCCCAAAGCCAACATGTCCAGGCAGATGGATTGTTTATTGCAGTGGTGGCACAGCATTGCCCCAGGAGCTGTACCTTGATGATAGGTGAGCTGCAATCCGGATGACTACAGGGGGGATCTCTGCCGGACTGCTGTAATGTTCCTGATTGGATCAGGACCAAGCTACGGTAGTCAAAATATGATGCCGCAACAGTTTTTCTACCGCTTGTCTTCCTGCCTCACCAAGGAATCCACACGTTTTGCATGTGACAGCTGCATGTGGCGTGCATGCACCAGCTGCGCCGTGACAGCTGTGACCAGTCCGGGCGCCCATTGCCCAGGGGCGCTGGCTGGGCGCGACAGGGTCAGTTCTCTTGGTTTCTGGTAATAACTTGGAATAGTGCTGCCGTGCTGCCGAGGGGGGCTAGAACCCGTGGCCAATCTTGCAACCTTGCCTCACAGGATGCCCCCTTGCTATGGCGACAGCAGCTCAGCTAGCGCAAACACTGCAACAATTGACGCCACCACAGTACACACCCTGCTGCAGGGTTGGGTATGCTGGTTTTTCACAAAAATTGCGCGCAAAAGCGGCACAGTGCCCAGACAAGATCAGCGACGCTTTAGCCACTTGAGCCGTACAATAAGCCGCTCAGCCATCGCCGGACGCTGTACTGGGCAAGCACCTCCAAACGCTCATGGACACCATGCAGCCCTGGTGGGCTGAGCTGGGCCAGGCAGATGCCATGTGAGCGGATCACGTCGTGCATGCGGTGCCCACCTTGGGGCCCCCACCCAGCCAAAGCTCCCCAGGCATGCACTATTTCTCAAACATGTCAAGGGCATGAACGTGGGTTTCACCGCCGAAACATGATAAAGTAGAGCAGCAGCAGGGCCACCACCATGCCGCCCACTATGCTGAGCATGCGGCGGTTGTCCTTGTCGGCCATGACCTGGGGGGGGGGGGGGCATGACAGACGCAGCGGGTGCAAAGGCGTGTCGCCCAGGACGCAATACTGAAGTGCTTGCGATTGTATGAGGGGAGGAGGGGGGGACTGAGAGAAGGGAGACCGTCCGTGGGGCGCGCTGGGGGTGGTACTCCGCAGAGGCGCAACGGCGCATCAGAAACTGGGCACTCTTTGTTCGAATCTGATCAAGCAGCAGCACAGCAAGTCGTGTGAGCTGTGCTATGACATGGCATGGCCGACCGCGACGGGAGCCCTGGCCCCTTGGGGCAGCTTGGCGGTCGCAACACACCCTGCACCCCTGTCCTCTGCTCGGCCCGACACGCGGCCCCACCCGTTGGCACCAGCACCGTCATAGCTCACCACTTTGAACTTGCTAGCTGCACTGCCCAGCATGCCTTGGGTTCCCAGCATGCTGTCTGCCTGGGAGTGGTTTAGGGCAGGTTGGGGTGTGGTTGTGAGTTGCTCAGAATCTCACGTTTATCGAGTGGCAGCACGGTTGCGGTGCTAACCTTCCCCCCGGAAACTGTTACGGGGACTGTTGCTTGTTGGCGCAATTCATTCATGCAGGTTGAGACAGGGTAACCAGCCTCTGTCACCCTCGTCACTGCTGCCGGCAGATCATAGCCCGCCAAGGGCCGCAGCGGTCAAGCTAGGCGCCTCTTGTGCGCCCGAGCTTTGCAACCAAACCCCACAACACCACTGCCGGTTGGCAGCCCACCATTCTATCAAGAACAGAGTGCTGCGACTCCACTTCTGAACGGATGCCATGGGTGGCCTGCGCAAGGGTAACAGGAGCGATGCAACAAGCTGGCCGGGAGCGTGTTTAGTATTCTGCGACCACCAGCTGGGCTGCGGCCCCTGAAACAGTCGCCGTAAGCAAGCTCAGCTGCAACAGGTCAGGTGCACACACCATCTTGACTGCACGCATGCACGCTGCGCCGGCAGCTCTGGCAAAGGTAGGAGGTGCCTGCCCATCGCCACACTCACGAGCTTTCTGCCCCGACCCCGAACGCCGCACCTGCTTGAGCAGACCGATCCGTTCTGAAAGTGCGTCTATGCCGCGGTCGTTCTCCCGCTCCATCGATTCAACGTCAAAGCCCCCATTGCCGCCAATGCGCCTGCTGTGTTGGGGTCGGGACCAGGGCCAGCAGGCAGCTCGAGCTCAACCATGACGGAGATGCAGTGAGGCCCGCCGTATCCAGTGAGTCACTGGGATACGGCTGCGGATGGCATAGGACCCCACCTGGGTGCACCGCTCATCGTAATGTGTCGCCGCTGCGCCACAGGAGTCGGGATAAGCGTTGCAGCGGCGCACCGTCCCTTGAGCTCGGGCGCCGCTGCCGCAGTCTGCTACTCAGGCCTCTCTCATAAGCTGTCAGGCGTCGAATTGAGGTTGTGTCTGGAACGTTTACGCTTACAAGCCACCGCGGAAATGGCCGGGAGCTGTTCGTTGTGCGTGTGATCGAACTGGTAAGGACACTTAGCTAATCTAAATCGATATCACGTGGGCGTTGAGTAAGTTAGATAGTGTGCTGTGTTGCGCAGACACTCCAAGTGCCGGGCAGCTTCGCATTGTCGATCTAGATCGCAGATACCGGTGAGCTCGTTGCTGCGCATGCACATTGAAGCCAATTGTTTCGTAAGGCCAGAGCGCTCTTCTCGCTCAACCCCATTGTGTACATCCGACCTGGCATTACAGTTGTCATCTTCTCATCCTTCGTCCAGGCTGCGCTCTGTTGTATCCTGCCGTTGTCCCAGTCGCGATGCTGAAGTACTATGTGGCTATACTCAAGCTGGCAAGGGCCGCCGCACCTGGGACGTGCCGCGCAGCAGGTGCAGTGGCGGTTCTTAGTGTCAGAGGGCGCAAGGCGCTCGCGTGCAGTGGTACGCGCGGCAAAGTCGCTGGCCACGCCTGCCACACACTTGAGCGGGTTTCGCCACTCTGCCCACCCCCAACGCACAGGCCCAGCTGCCACTGCCGATCAGGGGCGTGGCACACGCCTGCTGGCGACAGCGCGGCAGGCACCAGGCGTTTGGCCCGCACGCCGGCCCCATGCCGCCGGCGCGCCGCTTCAGTTCGGACGGCCCATCAGCTTCTCCGCAGCACCCCTCCACACTTTCGGCAGGGGCCCGTGGCCATGCCTGGAATGCGGCGGCATGCCGCCTCTCGCGGCAGCAGCCTCGCGTGCCGCGCCGCATGGACTCGCAGAGGCCGCCCGCGTGCCCCTGACCAGGCCGGCCACACAGGGGAGTGGGCCCCTCCTCAGGTATGTGTCACAGGCCGCCGCAGCCGATGACCAGCAGCGGCGGCGGCGCCGCTGGCTGCATCGGCGCGGCTCTGCCGGCCGCCGTGGCTCCGCCGTGGCCGCGGCGGAGCTCGGGGCGCTGCGGGCGCTGGCGCGCCTGGCGCCCGAGCGGCCGCGTGTGGCCTCTGCAGGCGAGCCGCGCCCGCAGCCCCTCAGTGAAGGGGAGAGCGTGGCGGTGTTGTGGGCCTACGCCTCTCTGGGCTCACCTGCGGCTCCGGCAGCCTTGGGAGCGGCGGCGGCCAAGACTGCAGCGGCACTCCGCGAGCCAGGTAGGGCAACAGTTGCGGGCGGTGGGCCTTCAGGGCTTGAGGCACTTTCACTGTACGCAGACCTTTGATTTGAATGGAAATCCTGTACATGATGTCAGTTCATGGACTTGCATCCCCTGACGTAGCCTGTGCAGCAGTGGTTAGGGTTGGTTGCGCCCACACCTTTGTTCGGGCTTGCCCTTCAGCTTGAATGCTGTGCAGCTCCTTGATGCTGCGCCTGGTGCATATCTAGCAGGTGGCTGGTCGCCCTGTTCGCTCGCAAATTGTCAATGCCCCAACATGCCATTTGTGGAGTCGACTGCCGTCGTGTGTGGCCACGTCTGGCTGCCAGTTTACACTCGAATCTGCCAACATTGTAGTCGCTTGCCCTGCTGGCAGGCTCGGTGCCCCAGGCTTTGTGTGTTGTCAATGTTCAAGCAAGGTGAATGTTGGAATGGCACCCTGAGCCCCATTGACCAAGGTCTGCACCAGCTCGTACATGCTGGCACGCCTTGACCTGCACGCCCTTGCCGCTTTGTGTTTTTTTGTTGAGCGTTGGCATAAGGGTCGCATTGGTGTTGGCCTGGCGTGAGTCCCTTGCTCCACCTGGATGAGCACCGCTGGTGTAGAGCAGGGCTCTATGTTTCGCTGTTGTTGCGTGCATGCTCTGTCGGCAAACAACACAGAGTAACCCTGCCCGCTCCCCGGGCAGCAATCA
>NW_014010619.1:0-5006 GCF_000611645.1 Monoraphidium neglectum
AGCTCAAGAACCCGGGCGTACGGACGTGACTAATATCACCCCACACCAGTGACCGCCCCCTTGATCAGCTGACGCAGATGCTCGGGGCTGCCACACCTGCAAATCCTACGTTCTACCACTGCACGTGGCGTTATTGTCACGAGCGGCACCTCCTCCGACGCCGACCGCCAGACCAACCGTGCTACCGGCTGCTGCCTCGGCTTGCTGTCGCCGTGACAGCAGGGTTGGGACCCGGATACGGGCCCGATCTGGCAGCGGCAAGGGGGGTGGGACCCGGATACGGGCCCATCTCGGCAGCGGCAGTTGGGGCGGGACTCGGATACGGGCCCGTTCCGGCAGCGGCAGTGGGGTTGAGACCCGGATACGGGCTCAGCTCGGCAGCGGCAGTGGGGTTGAGACCCGGATACGGGCTCAGCTCGGCAGCGGCGGTAGGGTTGAGACCCGGATACGGGCTCAGCTCGGCAGCAATGTTTGGCCGCCACGCAGCAGGATGGAGGGGGGAGGAAGCACGCGGTGGGGCGATCAGCGGGAGGGCCGCTGGGGGCCTCAGCATGGGCACCCTCCGGGCGGTCCGATGGTGCCATACGCGCAGCGGCTTCCCCCGCCCATGGGGCTGCAGCTCGGGCCGCCAACGCCGTATTGGCAGGCTGAGGGCGGCTACGGCGTGGTTGACGAGGCCGACAGGGAGGCCGGCATTGAGGAGGAGCAGGGCGTGCAGCCCGCCGAGGGTGCCGCAAGCGGCGCCGCTGCCGGCAGCAGCGTGGGCGGGTCAGCCGCCCGCAACCTGAAAGGCGAGGCCCGGAAGGCCGCGCCGGGCAAGAAGTAGCTCAATTTCTGCCCCAGCCGTGCGCCTGGCTCTCCAGCCAGCGCTCGGGTGCCTTGGTTGCGCGTTCGCGCAGCCGCCTCGCGGCAGTCCTTGCCGTGCGTGTTGTCAGCTTTCCCTTTTAGCACCGTCCAGACACTTGCCTGCTCCTTTTTGCGTTATACGTGGTAAACACATCACCAGCTAGCGTCGGCACTTGGCCGTTCAATTGAGCAACCAGTCCCAGAGGTGGACAGTTTAGACTGGAAGGGCGCAGGCAGACGCGCAGTATTACTAGGTCCTTAGCGAAAGCCGCGACCTGCGAGCTTGGTGTGCGTGCGGGTGATCAGCCTTCGGGTTTAGAACAGCGCATCAGCCGCCCACACACACCGGCCAGCGCTATGAGTCATCACAGCAGTCAGGCGGACTCCGCCGCCCCGGGCCATCCGCCGGCCAGCCTCACGGGGTCTTCGCAGGGCAGGGGACCTCGCGCCATCGCAGCCGCTCGCCCGGCATCTCCGGGCCGTGCCAGCCGCAGCTCGCTGCGCGTGGACGCGACCGGTGCGGGGCGCGCAACCCCCGCAGGGTCTTCAGCTTCCACGCCTCTCGGTGCGCGCAGGGCCTCAGCGTCGCCGCGGCTCACGCGCATCCAGCACAACATGCTGCCGGCTGCCGAGGACGTCCTTAGCGTGATTGCCGCCATGCATGAGCGGGTTCGTGCCACGCTTGACGCAAACACGCTCGCCCTGCACCGCATGGAGAGTACGCAAGACAGACTGGTCGGCGCGATAGAGCGCATGCTGAACCGGTGGGGCGCGATTCCTGTGGACACAGTGGGGGCGCTGCCGCCTGCAGGGCCCCATCCGGAGGCGCCTGCTCGCCTGTCCGGCGGCCTGCAACAGCACTTGGCGCGCGCCTCCCGCCTCGTGGCCGCGCCAGCCCCAACTCGGCCGCCGCCTGGCACGGCCGCAGCCGCCCCAGCGGGTGCGACCATGCCGGCGCGTTCAGTAGCGACGGACCCGCTGCCGGCAGGCCGCCCCGGTGTGCCTGAGGTGGCGGGCGCACCCGCGGGCGGTGCCGTTTCCGGCAACTGGCAGCAAGCGACCCACGGAGGGTTTGATGGTGGGCGGGGCGCCAGCGGTGGCACCTTTGGCCTCGGGGGGGCGAGCGGCTCCCCGAGCGCTGGGCCCCCGGGCAGGGGCATGCCCGACGGTGCTGACCTGGGCGACCGGGCTCGAGAGACGAGCGGTCCTCCTAGTCTTCCCCGCGCGGTGGTCGCTCCGGCCATCCAGCCAGCGACCGTGACCAGGACAACCGCGCGCCCTACTACTTCTCCAGTGACCCGTTCTCCGGCGCGTGGTACCGCACGGACGCGTCCGCCACCGCCGGGGAGTCGCAGGCTAAGAAGGTGTTCCGCGCGACGGCCCCCAAGCTGTCCGTGCGCGACCGCGGTATGCAGCAGCAGCGCAACCTGCAGCTCCTCCGCGTTTACCTGAGCGCGCAGTTGCACAACTCGCGCGCGTTCTGCACCGCCGCCAACGTCAGCCTGCACCTGGCTGGGTGTTTTGACGCGGATCTGTCCGCGCGGTTTGAGCGGGTGCAGGAGACTGTCGAACGCAGGCTGTGCCAGGAGCTGCAGCTGGACGGGCGCGACCGGCTCATCCCCGCCAGCGCCATCGACAGCACCGCGCGCCTCGCGTCCAGCGCCGTCAAGCGCTACGTCTACCGTATGCAGCTCGACTACGAGCGCGCCATGGTGGAGCAAATGCGGCAGGGGGCTTGCACAGAGGGCTGCGATGACGTCCCTGAGGACGAGACACCGGGGGGGTACATTGACCGCTTTGTGCTGGCCGCCAGTGACCCCGACGTTAAGCAGCAGCTTTCCACGCGGCAGATGGTGACTATTGTGTCTGGTGGTTTCCACACTGCCGTGGCCGCGCTTTGGGCGGGGCGCCGCGCGTCGCCAGACTTGCTGCGCATCAGCAACTCCGGGGACCACGACCTCCTGTTCAGGCGCCTGGCCGATGAGGCGCCGCTGTTGGATGACGAGTGGGACAGGATTGTCACCCGCACAGCGCTCAGAGCTGCGCATGCCGCGCTCGACAAGCGGGGCCCTGCTGCGCCACAGGGATGCGTGCCGCGCGCGCCTGCCACGATGGCGCGTCAGATCGCCACCGCCGCGCAGCCGCAGCTCGATCGCACGCCTGGTTCCCAGCACGCCCGGCTCACCTGCTGCCGCTGTGGTGGCATCGGGCACATGGCTGCTCAGTGCGCCACGCCGGAGCAGTTTGCGCACGCGTCCGCTGCTGAGGACGGCGGCGACGACGACGGCGCAGCACAGTGCACCCTGGCAATTGCGCCGGCGGCTGAGCATGCGCTGGTGACCTGGGATGCTGCAACATGCACGGTGCCCGGTGTACTGGCCGCGGCGCCCGCGGCCGCAGCGCCGCCGCCTTCCGCGAGCGCCCCGCTGCCACCGCCGCTTGCCCCCACGGGTGCACAGCGTGCGGTTCGGCCCTTGACGCTGCGGCAGCTGTTCCGCGACGGCGGCCCGGCGCTCGCGCGGGTCTTCACGGACGGCTGCATGTGTGTTGGCCTCCGCAACGTTCTTCCCACCTTGAGGGCCTCCGACCCCCTCCTCGCAGTGCTCCCTCCGCTGGCTGCGCCGGCCGAGGTAGCAGGGGGGGAGAAGAGGCAGGAGGAGGGTCTGTCGGCAGGGGCGCCTCGCCCGCGCAGGTGCCTCGCCAGCCGCGTGGCAGCGGCGGCCGGCATGCCCTTCGACCCCGGTGACGCACTCGTAAGCAAGGATGCGGTCATAGTCAGTGACAGGACAGCAGAGACGGTCAAGGGCCTTATGCAGCATGTGGAAAGCGCCCCGGGCCTTTTCTTTCACAAGCAGGACTCAGCTGCTGACAGCTTGCAGCTAGTTGTGGAGACCAGGGGGGGACGCTACATGGTCATGCCCCCGCGCGTGCTGGACGACAGCGGGGCCACCTGCAACCTCATCTCGGCCAGATACGCAGCGCAGATTGGGGCTAAAAGCGTGCCTGTGCGCAGCACACTTAATGGATCAGTGGGGGGCCCACGGACCATCACTGAGGCAGTGTGGGCAGACGTGGTGGTGGCGGCGGGTACAGATCATCAGCAGACTGCAGGAGAGCAGCTATTTTACGTAGCACACGGCGACCAGCTGTTTGACGTCCTCATCGGCACCGGGGTCACCAAGTTTGGGCCTCTGCAGAGCCATGTTGATGGCGTGGACCACCGCTACTATTACACCACACAGCTGGGGCACCGGCACTCGCTGCCCATGCTCTCCAAGCGCAAAACACGCAGCGGGTCAGCCCCCAAGGCGGTCCCCACCGTGTGTGAGGCGCCCAATGAGCCGTTTCCAGCGTGATGACACCGGCTCAACGGGGGCTGTGGCAGCAGCGACAGTAGCAGTAGCAGCAGCAACACTAGCAGCAACAGCAGCAGCAGCAGCAGCAGCAGCAGCAGCAGCAGCAGCAGCAGCAGCAGCAGCAGCAGCAGCAGCAGCAGCAGCAGCAGCAGCAGCAGCAGCAGCAGCAGCAGCAGCAACGGTAGCAACCGCTTGTCAGCGGCCTCGGATGGAGCTCAGAGTGTCAGCACCGGTTGCAAAGGCAAGTCTGAGCAAACAGCAGACCAACATGCCAGGCTGCAATGATGAAAATCACAATGATGGTTAATGAATTTTTTTTATTGCTGCCGCGTCGTCAGCCAATTATCCCAATGCTTCAGCCCAATTACTAACTCGTGCGCATACCTTTGGCAAGTCAGCTCAGTGCTTTAGCCCAATGATGATGCATGATGATTCAGCCAGCCAGCCGGCCGCTTCAGGCCTACAAGTCAGCGTGAGGTTCTCACAGGAGGTTTTATTTAAATTGCAATGCGATTTCAACCAGTGTCAGTCAATTGTTCCTAGAAGGGTTTCTCGTTGCGCGCTCGTGCTGATCGCTCCCCTCGTCGTGCAACGAGAAGGGGGGAGGAGAGATGCGAGGCGCGGCTGGCCGGCCTGTGGCCAGCGGCCGGCCTGTGGCCACTGGTTGAGGAATGGACTGGCGGCGGACTGGGCCTGGACTGCCATTGACCGCCAGCTTACAGCTCGGCAACAGGGCAGCGGGCAGAGTATTCGGTCAGGTTTCGGTACCGGACAAAGTATGGCGCGACAGCTGTCATGCCACCA
>NW_014010619.1:5192-6097 GCF_000611645.1 Monoraphidium neglectum
GTGCGTCGCATGCAGAAACGCGTCGCGTCCCAGCCTGCAGGCGTTGAACCCGTCCGGCGTGGAGGTTTGGCAGCATCGCGAGCTGATCAATGATGGTGGAGCAGCAGCTGAGCCCGCGCCTCGGCCGCATCGCGGCAGCGTGCGGACGAGCGCGCCTGGGCGGCGCCGAGCAGCGCCGCCGCTTGCGGCACGCTGCTGCCTGCCTGGGGGAAGCACTGTTGGCCTCGCGCCGCATAATAAGTTATGCTTTTATTTACCGTTTAAATATAATATTTTGTGTGTATTGTTGCCTTTTATTCAAGAACAAGCACTGCTGTGGCGTTTGCCTTTCTCTGTGTTGATCTCTGTATAAGTTGTTTGGCTCTGTTCGTTTGCTTGTTCTTGAGCTCACTATTATCGACCCCCTCTTGTGTAACACACCAACGTGCAACCACATATTGAAACCGGCTCCCTTCAGCAAAGATCTGGAGAAGGGGCCTTGGGTCACGCTCAGTTCCCTGCATTGGTGGCGCCTCCCTGGACCAAGAGGTGCGCTATTGCAGTATCAAACCTCAGCTGGCAGAGCTCTGTTGCGACAGCGCTTAGGTCGCCTGCCAGCAGCCAACCTGTTGTCAATAGTGGCTGAGCTCGTGCTCTCGGCCTTTGCCTGCACTGTGTGTGCACGCCTATCGGGACAGCTTGTTGTTGAAGTACCAGCACTCAGCGGAGCAGAGGGCAGACAGGGCTGTCTGCATTGAAGTGCATTGAGCAGCTGGCAGACGGCTGGAGTAACCGTTCGGACGCAGCTGACGCCCGGCAGGAACAGCCGGACAGCAGTCGTACACCAGAAGAGGGACGCAAGTGCGCTCACATACAAGAACCACACCCGCTGGGCATACCACCACCTGTGGGCTACAGCGATTTCC
>NW_014010619.1:6829-8398 GCF_000611645.1 Monoraphidium neglectum
GGAGAGATGCGAGGCGCGGCTGGCCGGCCTGTGGCCAGCGGCCGGCCTGTGGCCACTGGTTGAGGAATGGACTGGCGGCGGACTGGGCCTGGACTGCCATTGACCGCCAGCTTACAGCTCGGCAACAGGGCAGCGGGCAGAGTATTCGGTCAGGTTTCGGTACCGGACAAAGTATGGCGCGACACCATTGTGTCTTTTCAGCGTCGTCACGTCAAAGGCGACGACCGCTCTGGTGCCCTCTACTCCTTCTGGATGGTTGGTCACTGCGGCGGGTGGGGTCGAACTGATCTGGACAATTGTGACCAAGACAAACGACCCAAGGCTAGTGTTACCACCCTACCTTGCGCATGTTTCTTGTTTCATATAAAACGCACACAGCACAGCCGGAGGCTCGACAGCTTGTTGGCGAGGTGTTGCTTGGCGCCTATGTGCATGTGGGCGCTTGGCGTGCTGTGTTTGCGGAAGACTCGCATGCTTACCTGCCTCTGTCACGCTTGGGGGCGGGCGCGACGGCCGTCGGGCCATCACGCCAAGACAGGGTGATGCAAAGGCGACGCCCCGCAGTGCAGATGCATGCTACATGATCTGATGTGAAGGCAGGGAGGCCGGCTGGACACAAACACACACATCCTGGCGCCGTGGCAGGGTTACAAGGGAGAGCCGCCGTCCTGCCTGCGCCGTGGAGGCACATTCCAACCGTACTGCCCCCCCTCCTGGTGATCATGGTCGGTCCACTGAGTGGGGCTGCCGGCGCCTGTCGCCTCGCATGGTGGGGCCGCACTGGGCGCCCGGCCGGTGCCGCACATCCTGCCCCAGAGTGCTCGTGTGATGGCGCCTGCGGGCCGCACGTGCCCATAGCCGTTTGTGGAGTGAAAGCTGGCAGCTCAATAGGGCGGGCCGTACTGCGAGGGCGCCTGCCCGTATTGTGGCTGACCGTACGAGCCGGGCGGCGCAGCCTGCGGGGCACAGGGAACGGGGGGAGGGGGGGCAGGGGGCGGGTCGCAAGCGGCGGCTGGCGGCAGGGCGAGACGGGGGCAGGCACGAGGTGCGGACGCACAATGTGCCGAGGCCGACGAGCCGCCGGTTGAAGCGGCATGCGCGCACAAGGGCAGCACAGCAGCACGCGCGGCAGCGCGGGCCGCGCACCTGGGGGGCGGCGTACTGCTGCTGTTGCTGCTGCTGCGGCGGCGGCGCCTGCTGGTAGTCGTACCCGCCGCCGTAGCCCCCCTGCGGCTGCGCCTGGGGTGCCGCCTGCGCCGGCTGCGCGCCGCCCCCGCCGCCGAGGTGAGACTGGAGCCCCTGCAGCAGCCCCTGCAGCGCCCCCTGCTGCGCGCCGCTCAGCCCGCCGGCCGCAAAGCCGCCGCCCGCCTGCGCCTGCGGCGCGCCGTACGGAGTCGCGCCATACGGCGCGGGGGCCGCGGCCGCGGGTGCTGGGGCGGCGGCTGCGGGGGCGGGGGCTGGGGCGGCGGCGGCGGGGTCGGCCGCGTTCTGGAAGACGACCTGCACAGGCTGCAGGGTCCCGTCAGCGTGCTGCAGGTAGTAAACGCCATTCATCGTCACCAACTGGGG
>NW_014010618.1:0-7478 GCF_000611645.1 Monoraphidium neglectum
CACCCACCCACCTTCTCGACGTCCTTCCCCAGCAGCGCCTTCACCCGCGTTGGCACAGACTTATCCTCGTACGTGCCATGGCCCAGGGCCCCATACTGGCCTGCACAACACCGCAATAACAAATGAGAGGCACACGATCAACGACAGGCGCCGCGAGGCTGCCACCCGAGCGGCCCAGCCAGGCGCCGCCGCGACGCGAGCGCCCAGAGCTTTACCCGGGTCGCGGGCGAGCCGGCGGGAGCCAGCCGCCCAACGTCACCGCGCCGCGCCCCCTGGCACCCGTTCTCGTCGCCTCTGCTCACCCGCGCCCCAGCTGTAAGTCGCCTCGTCCGTGACCGCCACCGTGTGCGCCGCGCCCGCGCCGATGTACCGCACGCCGCGCAGTGGGACGCGCTTCGGCGACAGCGCGCACGGCTCCTCCATGCTGCAGGCGCTGCTGGTGCTGCTTGGGCTGCCGGTGTCCACTGCGGGGCACAGAACGGGGAGCAAAAAGGGGGGACTTCAGAAGCGATCGAATCACGGCTCCAGGACGCAGCGTTACGGCATGCGGCGGCGGCCGCGCAGACGGCGTTTCGAGGCGGCGGACGCACCGCCGCCGTGCTGCTCGAACTGCGTCGTCTCCGGGGCGCTGAACAGCCACTCGGTCGCCACCTCCACGCCCACGTTGCCAGTCTCCACCAGAGCCACCTGCGGGGGCACGGGTCAGCAGGGGCCGCCGGCGCGGCGCGGCACGTAAGCAGTGAGCTCTAAGAGGTGTCCTCCCGCCCTGCGCGGCCGGCCCGCTCCGCAGTCCGGCCGCCGCGTGCCGCCCAGCCAGGCGGCCTCACAGCCCTTTCTTATTTTCACAGCCGCGCCCGTCCCCCTACTCGTGCGATCGGCCTTCCGCTGCGAGCTGGGGCGCCAATGGCGCCGCGCCTGCGCCCCTGCTGCACGCTCCACCACCACGGAGGGGGCCGCAATGTCTGACGTTGCCCGGCGCCGCACCTCCGCCTTGTGCTTGGGGATGCCCATCTCCAGCATCGCCATGAGGTGCACCTGGTTGGGCCGCCGCTTGCGGCTGCGGCGGGCGGAGGGCAGGAGGCGGCCAGGCGCGAGGGGGCGGAGCCCGCGTCAGAGGGCGCAGAGGGCGGAGGGAAAGGCGCCGATCTGTCGGTCCATGCTGCACCTGCCCAGGAGCCTGGCGAATCGCACCCCACAGCTGCCAAGCCGCGGCCCGCCCCGTGCGGCCGCGGCGCTGCCGGCGGCGGCTGCCATCCTTGGCGACTCCGAGCGCCCTGCAACGCCCGCTGGCCCTGTTGTCAGCCGCCAAGCGGCCGGCCAAACCCAAGAAATGGCTGCCTGGCCCCGCTCACTTCTTCTTCGCCCTTGTGCTCAGCGAGTCCCCTTCCTTCACCAGTCCCAGCTGCCCAAAGTGGTTGCTGCCCCAGATGAACATGTGCCCGTTGCTCGTCAGCGCCGCGCTGTGCGCGTCGCCGGCCGCCAGCTGCACCACAGGCAGCGCCCACAGCGCGTCCACCACCGTCGGGCTGTGGCGGTCCCGGCGGTCCCCCAGGCCGAGCTGGCCGGCGCTGTTGTGGCCCCACGCGAACACCTGGGCAGAAAGGGCGGCGCACGTCGCGGCGCATGCAGTCCCAATTTGAACGATAAGCACACGCTCGAGCGGCAGCCACCTCGGCTCACGCCGTTGCAGCGCCACCATCGCCCGCCGCTGCACATTCCTAACCAGGGGAACGGGAACGCAGCGCAACCCCGGCCCGACCGCGCACCTGCGACTGCGCGGTGACGCAGATGGTGTGGAACCGGCCGCACACCACCTGCGTCACCATGACGTCATGCAGGACCTTGACCGGCATGGGGCGGCTGCAGACGTCCGACGCCTGGGGAGGGCGAGGCCGGGATGGACAACGAGGGGTCAGGTCCAGCCTCCGCGGGAGGCGGCGCCCCCCTCCCCACCTGCCGCTGCCGTTCCTGGCCAATCGCACCCCATGAGGCTCAAGCAGACGGCGCGCATGCATGCCTCCAAGCGCGTGATCGGGAACCCCACAGCGAGCTGGCCTCCGCCGAAGCGTCCGCGATGACGTGGGAGCGGGAGCGGGCCGCGCCTGCGCCCGGCCCTGCCTGGCCGGCGCCCACCTGCAGCGCGTGCTCCCCGTGGCCAAGCTGCCCGTACTCGTTCGACCCCCAAGCCAGGATGTCCTTGGCCGTAATCGCCACGGTGTGCTCCAGGCCACACGCCACAGCCCTGCGACGGCGGCGGGCCACGCACAGCGGCGCCGCGCTCGGGGACCGCCCCCGCCCCCGGCGCCGCAGTGGTGGCCGTGCCCGTGGCTGCTGAGGTGCACGCCGTGCAAGCTGTCTCGGGAGAGAGGCTGTGCCCGCGGCGCTGGCGCCCGTTTTGCCATGCCTTGGGATGAGATAAGCACACCGCATCCCATCCCCCGCGTGCCAGCAGAGAAACGCCAAGCCACCCGCTCACTTGACCTCCGTGTCTGCCAGTGCAGACACCTGCACCGGCGCGTCTATGACGCCCGGGCACTTGTCGCCGTGCCCCAGCTGCCCGCGATTGTTGGCGCCCCAGGTGTAGATGTGCCCCTCGCAGGTCAGCCCGGCCGCGTGATTATCGCTCACGCACACCGCCGCCCAGCGGCCGACAGCCTGCGGGCCATTGCGTTCACACGCCCAGCGCGGCGGGTGCGGCACACTCAGCAAGCACCACGGGGCCCTCTTGGCGGCCGCGGCGCGGCGCGCTCTGCTGCCGCTGTGCCACTGACAACGCGGCACATAGAGCCGCTACGCCGCGCACTGCTGGCAGGTCTGGCCCGAGCATGTTCCGCCGCAGCCATGCACCACCATTCCAGCCTGCTCCAATTTCATGCACCCACACAGGCGACCTCGCGTCTGCACACTGATGCACAGCTGGCGCCAACTTTCCACACCAGCTGGCCTGTCAGCGGCGTTTGTTCCATCCGCCAGAGCCCTGTCGCCATTCGCCTCCAATCCCGCAGGCCCGCCGCCCACCTGTATCGGCTGCGGCACCAGCACTGCCTGTGCACCAGACACGCCCAGCTGCCCGCGCCCATTATCGCCTGTGAGGCGCGCGCGGTTGCCGCGGGCGCAGAGCACCGCCGTGTCGAGGCGCGGAGTCCTCAGCTCCGCAGCTGCGGCTGACTGTGCCGGCCATGTGCAAGCGGCCCCGTCCCTCGCCAGCGCGTAGCTACAAAATCCTGCCCTGCATGCCACCCAGCTACTATCAAATGTGCGTGCAAGGACATGTATTGAGCAAATCCGCCCTGCCTCAGCCGCAGCGCCGCGCCACATGCATGGCGCCCCCAACTCACCGCACACCCAGGCGTTGTTCTGCACCGTTGTAGACAGGAGCGGGCTATTGGGGCTCACTGCGTACTCCTGCTCAAGCGAAGACAGATGCGCCTGCGCAAAACGGGCGAGTGGCAGGTCTGGCTCCCAAAGATCGGCCTCGCTGAGGTGAAAAGCGGTTGCAGTCGTATACAAGCAATAATTTGGCCGTGTGCGACGTCTGTCATAGCCCCAGAGTGCGCGCCGCGGCCACTGACCCCCGCAGGCCGCGCTTTCAGCTTGGGGAGCTTGGGCATCGGGTCCATCGCTTCGTTGCGCTCCATCTGCCTATGTATAGCTCCTCAGGACGGCCTCTAGGCCGTCCTCATGCTGCAGAGGTAGAACTACGTCGCCACTGCTTTCGATTGAGGTCGCTGTAGCTGTTCACTCTGGTGATATTATCTTATAATCATGCGACAAACAGCTGCTCCTGCACCGAACCCGCTACGCGCGCCCGAGCTGCTTCTGCAAGAAAAACGTCCTGCAGCTCCGCGGATGGGGCTGTTAATGTCTATCTATGTCGCTAATGATTAAACCTGCCTCCTGTACATGGGTAGAGGCGCTCTTTTCGTGCAAAGCGCAGTCCGTGCCCAGGCCGCCCGCACGCCGCAGTAACTGCCGGTTTGCTTTCGCGGGCTGCGTGCGAGAGATACATGCAACTGTTCACATAACTCCAGTGACATGTTAGCAGGTGATTCATCTTCAATGCGTGATGGAGGAGTTGGGGTCGAGTGAGAGACAAAACAGAGGTGCGGTGCACAGGCCGACGGTGACGCAGACGGCAGTCCTCTGCTCGCGTATGCGGATAGGATGCAGCACCTGTTGTTGCCCCATTATCACATACAATACCTCAGCAGACTCTTGCTCGACAAAAGCACACCTAGACTGTCAGTAGATACTAGAACCCTTTGCTGCAGCAAGGACGCCCTCCCTCTAAGATGCTCCCCCGTCCCGCCGAAATCATCAGGCAAGGATCAGGATAACTCAGCATGAAGCAGGGCGGGCGTGCAGCCTGAGCATCCCGCCTTATTAAAGTTGGAGGCCAGTAGGCGGCGCAAAACACAGTGAGCGGTACGCGGCTGTGCCGTGCTGTGGGGGTGGCTGATGACAAGCGGTGTTAATGCGCTATGCGCCGACCAGCACAAGGGAGTACCGTTGGTGGTGCCTCGGGAGCGCTGCTATTAGAGCCACACCAGCCCTTGGCATGCTTGAGCTCTGGTGCATTTGAGCATTTACGATCTGATATGATTGAAAATTTACCTTTCGAGTTGGACTGCTCGATGTATAAAAATGGCTGACTGTTGTTGAGAGTGCTTGTGGTCTGACTTGAGATTGTAAAACACACGGGCCCCCAAAATGTTTGCACCTTCCATGTCTGCCGGCGGGAAGCGGCATTTTGTCCTGTTTGCGGTCAGAGTAACGGGCGCCGTAGTTAGAGGACACCACAGGGACTCTGCAATGGTGGCTGAGCGATTGTGCAGCTTGCACGGCGTGCGCGTCTCAGCACCAGGAACGGTTGATATGGGGTTGGTTTTGAGAAAGGGTGACTCTTTGGTTCCCGTTTGAATGCTGCTGAGCCGCATGCCACATTTTTTAGCCCTTGTTGAGTGACGAGGGGGGCTGCATTACTTTATCATGCACAGCTCGACGTATAGACAATTGTGAAGTCCATGCTCTCCAGAAGTTTCAATCGCTTTGGGCCTAAACACACCACTTATGCCATCCACTACCTTTAGATTATTGTTGTTTTCTAAACCCAGGGTTCCCCAAAAAGACGTCAAATTGGCAGGACCAGGTGGGCAAGGATGAGCTGCTGTGTCAAGTTGGACTCTTCAAGACCGCCCTTGCGTCTCATGCGTTTCCATCAACTGCACGTGGATATGCGGTTTGTCCTCCTTGTGTTGCTCTTAATCTTCTGTCTGGCTACACGGCGCTTCCGAGGAACACAACACGTGTGCGCGCCCGAGTCGCTCGACCTCACTGCACCGTCCCCTACAACATGTTATGCCATACACGTGGTATAGGCTGGGGTGCATGCGTTGCGACCACCAGCAACGCGGGCATGCTGTTCGTGAGTGAGGTTTCAACTTGAAACCTGCCCAAAGCAAACGGACCGACCCTCGCCATTGCACCTGTGCCAGCTGGTATAAAGGTGCAAATGGCAGCCCATATCCGCTGAATATAGTGCATATCATCATATACCAGGCCTCCTGGCTGCCATAGTGAGGTTTCAGTCGGGAAAGATGCAAAGTGAAGGAGCAAGCAGGCGGGAAGCACGTTTCACACTCCAACGGGTTCCCATTTCCCCTTTGCGATGCTGAACGACGCCCTTGATCGCCGCCTCTACATTCGCAAGTTCACCAGTAGTGTTTCTCCGCTGCAGCATAGCCCTAGGAACCCCCTCGGCTGGCGCCCCAGATCACGGAGTTGATCGGGATCGGGCGGCAGCAAGGATGGCGGACGGGGGGGACACGAGTAGCATGATAGGCTCGCTGATCAGGTGCGTGCGGCGGGCCCCTCTTCCGGCAAGGGGCGCGGCTCCGCAACACGCGATCAGTCTGGTGCAAGACCAGCGCTGCGTGGAACGGCCCATGCCGCCTGTTACTCGACATGTGGCCTTAGATAGACCCTCTGACTAGCCTCGGAACATGGCTCCTCTCCGCGGCTGGGTTGGCCACGTCCCCCTCCTCCCGCCCCGAACAGCCTCATCTCCAAGTCTCAAATACGTTACGAGGGTGTGCTGGTGCAGATCAGCATAGAGACCAGCGCCATCACTCTCTCCAACGGTGGGAACAGCGCGCTGCGGGACGCCCTGGCGGGGCACTCCGCCTCGACCCGCACCCGCCACGCGCACCCTCGCCGCGCCACGCATGCACACGCACGGCCGGGCCGGGGTGCCCATTTCCCACACACTCGTAGCGCATCAGCCTGCGCGCCTGCCCGCCCCCGCGTCATGCAGTGCGATCTTTCGGCACGGAGTCGCGGCGCCCCTCGGGCCAGCAGGTGCCACCATCTGACCAGGTCTATGAGTACATCGTCTTCAAGGGTGCGTGGTGTTGCTGCCGCCGATGATCAATACAGCCCTCCAACAGCCGCGCACCCGCCGCCGCCCCGCGCGCGCCGACGACTCGCGTGCGGCCGCCTGCGCGCGGCCGCGCCAGCCGCGGACTGCAGGCAGCGGCTGAGCGCACTCACGCTGCCGCTCGCCCCGCCCCGACACACCCCTCTCGCCCCCGCCCCCGCCCCGCCCGCCAGGCGATGACATCCAGGAGCTGACTGTCCTGGAGAACAAGGCCGCGCCGCTCCCCAGCGACCCGGCCATCCTATCCGCGGTGGGTGATGCCCGGCAGCGGGCTGGGGCGGTGGGCCCGGGCGCACAAGGCAGGGCGTGTCCGTAGCAATGCAAGGGAGGATGGCGAGGCAGGAGCCTCTTGACAGGGCGATGCTGGCAACACCATGCGTCGTCCCATGTGTGGCAACGCCCATGCCGGCGGTTTCTGCACTGTTCGCAGCCCGCGACTTGCACACCCTGCTCACGCTGCCGCTGGTTCCGCCCCTCGCCACCGCAGCAGCCCGCGCCGCCCGCGCCGCCGCCGCCGCTGTTCCCGCCCCCGGGCGCGTTCCCAGGCGCCCCGCCGGGCGCGCCGCCGCCGTTCCCGCCGGTGAGGGGGGAGCCTGGTGATGTACTAGATTGGGCAACTCCTGACGCAGCGACGCGGCCGCCAGGGCAGCGTGGCTGCAATTCGGGGGGCGTCCCGCAGCGCGGCGCAACAGTACTGTATTGGGCTTGCCCGCAGGCCAGGGTTATGCATAGCTGATCAGTTTGCCTGCATCTCCTCATACGCATTGCAGAACAACCCGTGGGGGCCGCCGCCTCCACCCGGGGCTCCGGGCGGGCCGCCTCTGGGGGGTCCCTTTGGTGAGTCCCCGCCGCCACCCCAGCCGTGTGCCGCCTGCGCGTCGGGTTGTTCGTGTGCCGCTGCTGCGCAGCCGTCGTGCGACGACAGGCCTCTGCTTGTAGCAGCTGTCACAAAGCCGACCAGGCCAGCAAGCTCACCGCCCCCCGCGTCATCGGCTGCGCCGCTCGCCGCCCGCAGGCGGCGGCCAGTGGGGCCCGCCCGGCG
>NW_014010617.1:0-7477 GCF_000611645.1 Monoraphidium neglectum
CCCCACACACACACTCGCTCTTTCTCTCTCTCTGCCTTGCGCGCGCACGCGCGCGCGCCCCCCTTTAACACACTCACCAACGCTTGCGCTGCTGATGGGTGCAAATGCCCACACCTATGTACACACAAACACAAACACACTTGCACGTGTGCACACACCAGGTGACCCTGACATGCTCTAAGTTCACCATCACATTTGACAAGTACGTGGAGGACAGCGATCCGAAGATTATTGCAAGCGTCACCCTGAAGGTGACAGCAGATGGATGCGATCAGAGCGGGGCTGGGTGACCGCTGTGGTGGTGCTGGTGAAGACGTGCTCGTTCTGAGGGCCTGGCAAAAGCACGGGCTTCATTAACGGGCTATTGCATGCTGCGGGTCGGGCCAGCCAAGGGCCACGTGCAGTGGGGTGCGCACATGGGGGGAGAGGGCGTGTACGAGCAGGGGTGGGTTCGAGGCGCATGCATGTGTGAGTGTGTGTCCGGGCAGCAAGCCTCATTTCTGCTCCCACCACTTACGCTTGGTGCTCCCCGATGCAGGTGCCTGGCTCTCTCGAGTTTTCGAGCCCCTTGACAGGCGTGGTTGTACCCTAGGCCGGCGCTGCAGCAGCCGGCGCCCCCCTCACCACCACCGCCGCCTTTAAGCCTGCGCACCCGGATTACACGCGCATCGAGCGGGCGGCTGGCCGCGCCGGTGCGCCAGTCACGCGCTGCTGCCAGGGCAGATGTGCGTCGGCTGGGGGGCGGCTGTCGAACCGCGCTCGCAGGCGCTGTGGGCATAACAAACGCTTTACCAGGGCATGGCAACTCGCTGCAACCTGTGATAGATCCACCACATGCTTTCAGGCAAGCAAACCTTGTGGGACACGGAGGTGCTGCGCGTTGCCACCCGCCGCGCATCATTGATGCCTCCCCTTTTCAATCAAAGGCTGCGCGGCCCCGGTCCCTGCCTGCCGGCACCCCGCTGCCTGACCCTTCGCTGCCCAGCAGCCCGGTACTGTACCAAGTCGCCCGATGATGAGGACTGCTTCAATTTGCGTAACTAGCACCCTGCTTGCCTGCCGTCGAGCCTTGTGCTGGCCCCTTAAACACCACAAGCGTCCCCATCCACGATGTGTGCGCGGCACGCACACCCGGAAAAGACACGCTTGCTCAAGCGCAGCGCACATTTCATGAACCCTGAGCACACACCCGCAGGTGCTGTGACACGTGCTGAGCCCTTGCATGACCCCTTGCATGACACTTGTGCGCGCCGGTATCACAACCTTGAAGGCTCTGCGCAGCCCTGTTGTGCTGCCTATGCAGGCTGCGCCGGCTGCGCTTTTATGTGCGTGCGTGATCTGTCCGCCAGTCCTGTTGTTCATGCACAAGATTGGACCTCCAACCTTGGATCTGCACGACGGCCCCACTGATCTGGCCGGCAGCCCCCAGCAAAGGCCTCATGGCAGGACGGACACTGTGAACATGAGGCTTCTGCACAAATAAATCATATGGACAAGGCCCTCAAGCGCCCTGCCTGCTGCGAATTTCCTTTTTTATCTCCCCGATTTCACGCCACACACTGCTCGCGCGCCGCACGACCCCATGCCTACACACCACGCCTGCCCACAGCATTTGCGCACTGCTTGCATCCCCACGCCGCCTGTTTGTTTTATCATACTGACAACATCTGTAACTTGAGCAACCCACACAATAGGATACCATGTGGATATGGTATGTGCACACGAGTGCATATACACACGTTTACATAGAGAAAGCTGCTGTCCCTAAGCACAGCGTCACGTCCAGGGGTAGAAGTTTGGGAACATCACGGCCCCAAGCGAAGCAAAAGCCCAACAGTAGCCCCACAGCAGCGCCCCAATCGCGCCGCCGGCGCCGCCGCTGCCGTCTTTGCCGCCCATCGCTGTGGGGGCCCTGCTGCTGCTGCCGCCGCCGCCGTAGAGCAGGAGGTGGGCTGCGAACCAATAAAGCGGCGGGCAGCTGGCCGACAGGAAGCGGGTGGCCACCTGCGGGCGCCGACGGGTGGCGCGGCGCGTGAATGCGCGCGTATGCGGGGGCGCTTCAAGGTTGGCGCAGCGCGCGCCAACTCTCCCTTCCCTGTCCCCTGTCCTATGGGGTGGCTGCTGCAAAAGCATGGTGGGTCAAACCACAAGGCTTTTTGTACCAAATCGAGCCTCCTGTGGGCCGTCGCAGAGTCCCAGTGGCCCCGCAGTCTGCGCAAAAAGCAGAGCAAGTGCGCGGCGGGACGGCGGCGCCGCACCTGGACGTGCATCACCGACAGCGCGACCAGCGCCAGCGCCGCCCAGTGCACCACGAACACGGCCACGCCGCGGCCGTGGCAGCCGCGCGGATCCGGCGCGCCGCCGCCCTCCTCGCCCTCAGGGGCGCCCTCCTGCACGTCCCCCGCCGCCGCTGCCGCCGCGGCTGGCTCCTGCGCCGCCGCCATATGCACCTGCCTGGCACCCACTCTCCGCCTGGCGCCGAGCCTGCCACCCCCGATGACGCCGCCAACACCGCTGCCGCCTCCATCGCCGCCGCCGCCGCCGCTTTCGCGGTTGCCGCCGCCGCCGCTTTTGCTGCCGCAGCCGCAGCCGCTGCTTTCGCTTTCGCCGCCGCCGCTGCCGCCGTCGCTACCTCGTGTCGCGCGAGAGAGCCGCAGCAGCTGCCGCCGCGTGAGCAGGCCGCCCGTTAAGAGGTGCGGGCCCTGCGCCCGGGCGTAGCTGCGGATGGCCCAGAAGCTGAGCAGAAGGACTGGAGAAGCCAGCAGGAAGTTGGGGATCTGACAGGCGTCAACGATACCGGGAAGAGCGCAGGATGAGGGGACATGTTGGAGATTTGCAGGCGGAAAAGCGTGAGTCATGGCTATGAGTTGCCCACTGTGGGGCCCTGCGTGCGAGCATGCCTTCACACGACCCTCCCCAAACAGCAGGGCGCTGCATATGCAGAAGGCGAGACATGTGTCCCTGAAACCCTCAAACCCACTGGCTTTTCAATTTGAATTGAAGATTCCACAATGCTTGCACAACCCCCACCTTCCCACCTGCTTCGCCTCATAGTACTTCAAAAACCCCACCCCCCAGTACTGCTCCTGGACGAACCCGTAGATGCTCGGCAGCTTCCCGCGACACCAGGGCCGCGGCGCCGCGGCCAGGGGCCCCAGGAGAGCCCCCGCGGCGCCGGCAGCTGCCTCAGCGCCAGCGCGGCCGGTGCAAAAGGCGCGCCAGCCGGATCGTTGAAAGGCGAGGTAGGGGAGGGCAACGACGGCCGCGAGCGCGGCGCCTTGGAGGGCCGAGCCCGCAGCGGCGGCCTGCGCGGTTGGGGACGGGGTGGTGCGAGGCGCCCGGGGCGGCGGGGCCGACGCATTGCGGCATCGCTGCATTATGACTTGGGCCGAAGGGGATCCCAAAAGTTGCAAGTCACTGCGGCAGCGCGGCAGCGGCTGGCGCGACGGCGTCACGCCCCCGGTCGTGCGAGCCGGCCGGCGCGCGACCTGGCGCCGCCCGCGGGGGGGAATGGATGGTGACGCAACCCGGGCAGCGCGCGGGCGCCGTCACCTTGCGGCCGGCGGGCCAGGCGGCCACCGCCCTCCTGCCGTACTCGTGAAGCAAGAACCCGGCGTTCATCAGGCCTGCGGGTCGTCGTTCAGGGCGCTGCTCTTGCAGAGAGCTGCCAGCTGCGCGTCTCAAACGCGTCTCCAGGCCTGCCGCAGGCGAAACCCGCGCACAAGCGGTGTCTGGCTCGGCGGGGCGCAGCACCGTCGCGCACAGTAACAGGTCAGAGAGGCCTCTCGCCGGATTGTGAACAATGGTTTAGATGTGGTGCGCGATCTCATGCGGGCGTCGACGCCAGGGCTGCCGCGAGACATACCATTCGACCGCAACCATGTGGAAGCTGCAAATGCCGCGGCCGCGAGCACGCCCGAGCCGCGGCAGTAGAGCGCCCACAGCCCCACGGCCGTGCAGCAGAAGAAGGCGGCCTCAGAGTAGGGGGCCGCGTGGAACACAGAGGCGGGGTTGAACACAAAAAGCAGGGTGGCCGCGGCGGCGAGGCGGTCGTCCCTCAGCACATGCTGACTCAGCCTGCGAAATGCGGATCGATCAAAAGGGTGGCATGAAAAGGACAAGGGGCGGCGTGGCAAGCTTCATAA
The DNA here is from genome assembly GCF_000611645.1 of Monoraphidium neglectum. Lineage (NCBI taxonomy): Eukaryota > Viridiplantae > Chlorophyta > Chlorophyceae > Sphaeropleales > Selenastraceae > Monoraphidium > Monoraphidium neglectum. The sequence goes on from NW_014010617.1 coordinate 4,146, forward strand.
TCGTCAATGACGAGCTCAACACGGCTCGGCAGTCCTGGCAGGCAGCCGCCAGCGCGGCAAGGCCGGCGCGGCCACGCGCAGGGTTGGGCGCGGTGAAGCTTCCTTTTGGGGGCGCGGCCGCACGCGACGGCGCTTTGCCCTGCCCCCCACCTCTGGAGCCTGCGAGTGCTCGCACCGTGCAAGAGCCGCCGTCGCTATGATAAGCGCCGCCAGGTTCACTGCGACACCAGCCGCCGCGAACGCGGCCGGCGGCGCGCCGCCGAGCGGCAGCAGGGCCCGCACGAGCGCTGCCGGGGGCCGGCGCGAGCGCGCGCGCGCGCGCGAGACAGATGACGCGCTGGTTAGCGGGCGGGGCTGGGACGGGGTGGGCGTGGCGGCCGGCTGCGGGTACTCTCAAACTTACCACTGCAGAGAGATGTACGCCGGCACGTGCGGTGCTTGCGAGCCGGCGCGCTTGCGCAAGGCACCGCGCCGCTCCACGCCCTTGTCTGGCCGAGCGGAGCCGTTTGAAACGTGACAGCTGCTGGCAACGGCCGCGGCCTGCTCACCAGGAAAGCCCGGGAAGAAGGCATAGAACTGCTCATACTCGTAGCCACAGGCTGCTACCCTGTGAAAGAAGACACTGTCCCAGACGACCAGCGCTGCGGGGGCGCGGCGCGCTGCGGCGACATGCTGTGGCCACTCCGTTCCGCAGTCGGCGGACAGCAGGTGTGCCGAAGTGTCGTAGTCTGGTAAGGCGCGGTCTAGCAATAATAAGATAGTGATGTATGATAACCTCCAAGTCGCAGCGATGAGCAGGATGCGCCCGAGACGAAGCATGCCGTCCAGATCAGACTGCGTCCATTGATCGCAGCAATGTTGGTTCAAGCTTTTGGAACCCGCTTTTCCCCTGCCCTGACATACCCCTGTCGATGCCTGGTGCATCCCCAATGACGATGTCGCTCGTCACCTGCGCCCTTGACTCGTTGACATGAGGGCGACTCAACACTGGTGCCCTGCTGTTGCACAGCTACCCTGGCGGCCCGCTGGCGGCATTCGAGGCGCTGCGTGCTGCGCCACCATGTAACGTTCGTGCCCAGCACTGCAGGTGCATTGCATAACGTCAACAGCACTGTGCAGCACTTGCATCGCAACACTGCCGGCTGTCACCTGCCAATGCTTGCCTGACAGCTGCACATAACTGCCGACAGGGGGAGGTGGTGTGTTTGATTTCCCCCCATATAGTAGCGGGCTCCCACCCAGCTCATGATCGTCCTGGAAGGGCATGTAGCTGCAGCAGCGGCTGGGACAGCAGCTGGCACGGCTGCGATGGCTTCATGATTGCCCATAGCAACCAAATCTGTGCGCCACCAAATCCAACAGTGATACCAGGAATCCAGTGTGCAGCCAACCCACGTTTGTGTGGCACCGGCGATCAGTCAAATTGGCTGCTCAGCTGATCGCCGGCTGCGGTAAGCGCGCCACCAAGCACTGGTTCTTTCGGTGTGCTGGGCCAGCGCAAGCTTCTGCGGGAGCTAGCAACCCCAACGCGCAAGAGATGCCTCCAGAGAACATACGGCGGCACGCCCAGCAGCAGGTGACATACACAAGAGGAGCAAATAGAATACGGGGTCATCTTGCCTGTGCACACTTTGCAAGGGCAAGGCTGAACTGCCCGTATGCCTAGTCAATTGTCTGTTTGGTAGATGCAGAGGATATCTAGACGACAAGACCGCGCCTTGGTACTGGGGGTGTTGGTTTCAATCGTTCAACCTGGTCAACGCCTTTTGACACCGCGCGCTGTCTGCAGATGAGGCTTGTCGTGACCAGCTATAATCAACCTGCTTCCACAATGCATGCCTGATCCGTTGCGCTAAGGGCGTTCGGTGGTGCTGCACAACGATCCGGAATTTAGTCCATCCTGCTTCCCGGCGAGCAAGGGTGTTTCATCTCTGCGGCGCGTTTCCGGGCCCTCACCTTTACATTTGTCGTGAGCAGCAGTAGCAACAATGGCGTTCGCCATGCGCTCCTCAGCGCTGTCCCGCCCTGCTTTCCAGGCTGTCAAGCCTGATACCAGGCGTGCGGTTGTCATGGTGAGCCATGAGTTTATATTTATTGGGCTGCACGTGCTGGCAGGGCTCATAGGCGTGGTCTGCAGTCTGGTGTGCAGTGCCTGCTGCTGCTGCGCGCCCTTTCCGGTTGCGGCCCATTGGGCTGCGTCGAGTTGATAAGAAGAGAGGCACGATTGGTAATGTTCCAGCATAGCAGCGCAATGGTGGCCAGGCTCCCTCGGCGATGCTCTTGCGAGTCAGCGATCGCCTGCCCAGCAGGGGCTCGTTCTCTGTAAAATGAGTTGCATCTGCACGCCGCACTGCCATCGTGTAGATCTCAATTGCACGACATCAGTCAGCAGCACCCAATTGCGCCAGCCCAGACGATACGCTGCCGTCCCAGCCCACCCGGACGCCCCAGCCCGCGCACCACGCCCCCGCCCCCCGCAGGCCGCCGGCCGCCGCAACGACGTCTCCGACTCGTACGCCAAGGCGCTGGTCGAGCTCTCCGAGGAGAAGGGGCGCCTCGAGCAGGTGCACGCCGACGTGGACGCCGTGGCCAGCCTGATCAAGGAGAACTCCAAGCTGACCGACCTCCTGTACAACCCCGTGGTGGAGGGGGATAAGAAGAAGGCCGTGCTCGCTAAGATCAGCAAGGAGGCCGGCTTCCAGACGTACACCAGCAACTTCTTGAACGTGCTGGTGCAGAAGGACCGGCTCAACCTGCTGCCCGAGATTGTGGAGTCTTTTGAGGAGCAGTACTGCGAGCTGACCGACACGCAGGTGCGAGGCAGCTGCCGGGAAGCTGCTGGGCAGCTGCCGCGCCGGCAGGCAGGGAAGACCCGCATATCCATATACGGTGGATGAGGCGGGTCGGCGCGCTTGCGCCGAGACGCGGGCCGAGGCGTGATCACAGCGTGTGCGGTGACGGACGCAGCACAGGCTGCTGCTGCAGCGGCAGCAGTAGCGGTGAACGCGGCGACTGCGGCGTTCAGGAACAGGCTGCGGCGCCAGCTGGCGTGGCGGGAGGCGCCCTGGGAGGCGTAGCGGTTGCGGGCCATGCAGCGGGCGGCGCGGCAGCGCGGCGGGCGGCGCTTCCACAGCCGGCCGGGGCAGCCGTTGCAGAAACAAAGGCTCGACGTGTTCGGCGATTCAGCTGCCTTCAGCTACGCGAGCAGCAGAGGCGCTGCCTGAGCATCGGCGTGGCAGCAGCAGGAGGCGCGGCGCCGCAGCGGCCACGGCCGCAGCCGCCCAACCCCGTCCCCTCCGCCGCAGCCTCGGCCCCTGCACTCGTACTGAATC
>NW_014010616.1:0-7476 GCF_000611645.1 Monoraphidium neglectum
GTGCTGCAGTGGCAGGAGGAGACCCGCGCGTACGCGCGCGCCCACGGCTACGTAAACACGATGCTGGGCCGCCGCCGCAACCTGCCGTCTATCAGCAGCCCGCGCGCCTTCGAGCGCTCGCGGGCGGAGCGCGCGGCCATCAACACGCCGATCCAGGGCAGCGCCGCCGACGTGGCGACGGCCGCGATGCTGGCGATACAGCGGGACGAGTGGCTGCGGGAGAATGGCTGGCGACTGCTGCTGCAGGTGCGGCGGCGTTTGCCGCGACGGCCGTCCGGCTGCTGTTGGCCGGCCGCCAAGCGGTTGTTTGGGGGGTGATGGCACGTCCCTCGGCTCGACCTGCACCGATTCATGTCGGCATCTCATCCGCGGCGATTAAACTCCCTGCGCCAGCACATCCACAGCACCAGCCTCCTCGGCCAGCCGCCCGCCAATCAACCCCGCGGCGAGCGGCCCCATAGCAACCAACCACCCCCATACCCACTCAATCACAAACCAATCAACCCACCAACCAACCAGCCAACAGACCAATCAACCAACCGACCAAGCGACCAACCGACCAACCGACCAACCGGCCACCGTGGCCGCCCCCCCCCCCAGGTCCACGACGAGGTGATGCTGGAGGGCCCCAAGGAGAGCGCGGCCGAGGCGCGCCAGCGCGTCATCGCCGCCATGGAGAACCCCTGGGCCAACCTGGGGCACAGCTTCGAGGGCCGGCCGCTGCGGGTGGAGCTGGTGGTGGACTGCAAGGCTGCGGACACATGGTACGACGCCAAATGACGCGGCTACGTTTTGGAGGCGGGGCCTCGGCCGCCCGCCGCGCATAAGGCGGGGCTGGTGTGGGCTACTAAGCAGCGAGCCGAGGCTGCTGGCTGGGGGCTGCGCTGGCGGGCGGGGGGCCAGCGACTCAGGCTGGCGCCTGCGAGGGGCCGGCGCCTTTTGGTGTCTGTTCGACTTGGGTCCCGGTCAAGCGGTGCGCCGTCGCACCACCGTCCGGCCTTGTGTCCACATCTACACCTTGAAGCGTGCTTTTGATAAAAACCACAACGAGCAAGGGGCGACGGCCTTGCCCTCGCCCCTCTCGGTTGACTTTGACCTCGTGGGCACAGTATGGTTTTCCGCTGCGTTTTTTGTGATCATGTTCCCACGTTGGACGTGCAAGACATGCGAAAGCTGCGCCGGCCGGTTTCCTGGCTGCCGGCCCGCTCAGAGCAATGCAGCAAGTGCCCGCTGTTGTCGCAGCGTTGTGTGTGGGGCGTTTCAGCATGGGTACGACTTTGCGGCTTGTCGCGCGTGCCCTTGCAACATTTTTTTCTGGGGGATGGCGGCTCGAGCGCGAGTGATGACCGGGCGTCTGTCCCACCGCGCCGCCGCTCTGCTGCTCGCCGCCTTGCCGGTTGCTCACTGCTCACTGCTGACGATGCACCCTGAGCCGATCAGTCGGCCGGTGCGTGTTTCCCGGCTTGGCTATGACAGCGTCTTGTCACTGCGGGCACTGCCAGCAGCAGTGCGGCTCTCAGCTGTGGCCCCCACCCGTCCACATTGACATGCTGGCTGTTGCGGCGCGGGGCAGGGGCGAGGTGATATCAATAAATCCTTGCGCTCTGCAAATTTTGGCGGCGCTCGCGAGAGTTGGCGGAGGGCGCCCCCTCCTGCTGACCATTCCGCTCAAACCCGCCCTGTGTAACACGCCACAAGCCTCTGTCCAGCCCAGGCCTGACCCTGGCCGGTTGCAGCGGGGTCGTTGGAAACGGAGGGATTGCCAGTCCCAAAGTTGCAGGGCTGTGCTGTCGGCCCAGCCGGCAACGGTACAGGCGCATCCCACACCAACAGTTGGTACCGCTTACTAAATGAACGTGTACAGCCCAACTGTCTTCACCCTTCAAAAGCGCTTGTTGCGAGAGCCAGCCCGGCGGCGCCTGGCCGTTTAGCAGCGCGTCACAGCTGCACGATGCCGGCGATGTGTGGCGCCAGGATCGACAGCCCCGGGACCTCGAAGCTCCTCACGCCAGACGCGTCGAAGCCGCCCTCGCGCAGCGCACGCCCGGTGTCGCGCGTGAGGTGGCACCTGGGGCGACAAGGCCGATTACGTTCCATTCAGTGCGAGTGGAGGAGAATTTAGGACGGTCGGGAGGCGGCAAGGCCCGTGCAGTCGCGTCCAGTATGAAGTTTGGTCCCTATGGCCTCGCATGATCATTGTGGAAATCATCAACCCAGGGTGCAAACAGCAAACCGCAGAGACATCTCATCTGGAGGCTGGTGGAGGGCCCGAATGCACCCCGCGCCGCCCACCCGTCCGCCACGAGGCCCTGCAGCGGGTCGAACACGCGCTGCCCCAGCGCCAGCAGCGGCTTCGACGGTGGCGCCGCGACGTGCTCGATCAGCGCCAGCCGCCCGCCGGGCGCGACGACGCGGCGAACCTCAGACAGCGCCGCGGCGGGCGACGGGACGGAGCACAGCACCTGCCGCGCACGCATGCCGAAGTCGACGAGATGAACCGCATGAATCGACGTGTGCGGTGGCGATCAATGGCAGCCTGTGCAGCCTCAAGCCAGGCAGCCATCGCCGCGTTCGCAGCACGGTCCTGATCCTGGAATAAGCCGCTGTCCTTCTGCCCAAGAATGAACCTCCCCCGCGCCACTCGACCCTGACAGGCCGAGGGAACCACCGCTAACACCCCCATGGGACAACCGGGGAGTGCGTCTGCCTCGCGCTCTTGCCTCACCAGAGTGATCACTGCCGCATCAAATGCGCCGTCCTCAAACGGCATCGCCTCTGCGCTGCCCTCGACCAACTCGAGCTGCCCCGGGCCCAGCCCCGCCGCCGCGGCCGACTCGCGGCAGAAGGGCTGCATTTGAGGGTTGGGGTCGAGGCCGGTGATGTGCAGGGCTGGCAGGCCGTCGGGGCCGAGGGCCCGCGCCATGTATGAGAGGTTTGGGCCTGATGCAAGAGTGGGTCATGGGGAGGGTTGGTTGCGTTGGTCGGTTGGTTGGTTGATCAGATGGCATTGGTTGGTTGGTTGGTTGGTTGGTTGGTTGGTTGGTTGGTTGGTTGGTTGGTTGGTTGGTTGGTTGGTTGGTTGGTTGGTTGGTTGATTGGGTGGTTGGTAGGTTGGTTGATAGTGTGTTGCATTCAAATGTGCAAACCCTGCGGGGGAGTTTGATAGGCGCCTGCTTGGGAGGGATATTTGGTGCGCCTGTCGATGCCAGGGTAGGGTGGGGTGACTGGGACGCTCCATCTTGAGTGGCGGGTTGGGTGCCACAGTGGGGCTCCTGCGCTGCCATGCCCCGGCTTGGCAGCGGCGTCGCCCTTGCGCCCTTACAGCAGGGGTAAGAATAGAAGGCAGACAGACGGGACAGGGACAATTCGCATGCCTGGATTATTTGAATTGTACGCAAGAATCTTCACTCAACACTGGAGGAACTCCAACCTGTGCCTATGCCGATCTCAAGCAGACGGAGCCCCCGGCCGCCGCCGCTGCCACCACTGCTGCCGCCGCCGTCGCCGCTGGCGCTGCTGCCACCGCTGCTGCCACCGCTGCTGCCGCCACAGCCGGGCGCCGGCCCCAGCAGGCGCTGGAAGAGCTCCTCCTTGACGGGCGCAATGGCGGCCTCGTATGTGCCCATGGTGGTGTGCATGGCCTGCGCAAAGTACCTGTGATGGGGTCACATTGGTGCACCACATGTAGTATCCGGTCCATGGGGATGGTGGAATGACCCGCGGTGCAAGCGGGCGGCTGCGAGGGTTATGGATTCGAGATGGCGACAAGAGGTGCATGCGAAGACGCGGCCAGCCAAGTTTGCTGGAGCAGGGCGCCAGGCCGGCTTTGCTGCAGGCGGGCTGGCGAAAAGGGGAGGTGTTGACTGGAAACCGGCGAGCTCACTTGTCATACCACTCGGCGCGCCGCTCCCTTTGTGAGGCGCTGCTGCAGCCGGGGCAGCCGCAGCACATGACGGGCGCCATGCTTCCTGCGGGAGTGTGGCCGGTGCGTGCATGTGTATGTGCTCCTCACTGTCAAGTGCCTGTCACATAGGCCCCCCCAGATGGATGCACTCGGGGACGCACCCAGCAGCGTGCGGCGTCCAAGCCGGGGAGGGGCGTCGTCCCGCCGCTGGGGGCTACCCCCTGCTGCTGAGGTGTGCACTGCCGTGGCTCGTCGGTGCGGGCGATGCTGGCACGCCATGGCCGGGGCCCAGCTTTGCGCTGCATAATTGCAATGTTGGATAACTGGACAACGCTGCAACATTGTGTAAGTAGGCACTGTGCGTGTGGTGCGCTGAGATTGCAGGAAAGAGATCAAGGATCGCGGGATGGCTATTGCTACCGTATGCCAGGCCTTTGTGCTTGTGGTTCCTCGCGTACGTGCGGAGAAGGAGTGCAACGACTGCGTGTATCGTTGAAGAGTGCATGACGCAGTCACATAGAGGCGGCAGTGGAGGAGCCCTGCCCGGCCCGTGCGTGGGTGGGCCACCCACGGGGCGGCACGTCAGCACTGAGCAATAAGTCGCGGGCGTCACGCCTCGGCTCCGGGGCCAGGGCAGCCATACCTGGCACTTGTATGGCACTTGCTTGCATTGGCATGGAGTATTGAATTGACATGACATCCGCACGCACTTCAGCATCATACCCCCTGCTCCAGGCGGTGCGCCGGACACAATCAGCAGCAGTGCAATCTCACTTACAGACATGCGTGCATGCACGATGCACGCCAAAAATTTGCAGGTACATTTCAAAGGTGGGGAGGCACTCAAGAGCAGCGGCGATCCGTTGTCACTCTCGCTGCAGCCGTGGGAGGCCGCCGACATTTTAAGGGCAGGGGTGGCGTTGCATTCAGCCGGCGAATAAAAACGTGTGGGCGCGTAAACATGGCAAGAGCTTTCTGCGCTGTGATGGGGCTGCCTGCCTGGTCAGCCCCCCGCTGTGTGTTGCATTGAAGGATGTGTAAAGTGGCAATTAGCCAGGAAGCGCAACTCAAAAGCCTAGCCCCATCAGCGCAGCTGCCCGACTTGTATTGTTCCCGCCACACCCCCAGGACACACCATAGATGCACTGCTGCGATCTACGGGCTGCCTACTCCCCCCAAGTGGCAACAGGGCAGCCCGGCACGTGTGTGCTCGGCACCCTGAGTACCTACCCTGGGCGGCGGCCGCCCACGCTGCCCCGCCGGCAGCACCCCACAACAGGCAGCCGTCGTCAGCGCGCCGCTGGCGCCCCGCTAGCGGCGCTAAGGGCAAGGCCGCCGCCGGTCCCGCCCGCGCCCGCGCCCCCGCCCGCGGCCGCGCCGCCCTCCGATGCGGCCTGCGCGGACGAGCGCCGCGAGCTGCCCCTGCTGGCCCCCGCCAGTGCCGCCTGGAGCTCGCTGTCAATGTCAAAGGACAGGGTGGGGCGCCAGTACCTGCGGTGACGGTTGAGACAGCGGCGGGGCAGGCGCGGTTCCGCTTGATGAGGAACGGCCACCATCCAAGGCTCCGGCCCTGCAGTCTGAGCGGAGGCGAGTCTGCGCATACTAAGAGGTCTTTTCAAAAGAGAGAATCCCATAACCAGCCAAGGCGTGGCGGGCCGCTCACTGTGCATCGTTGAACTCGTCCCTCTGAGGCCCGGCCGCGCTCGGCGCCACCAGCCGCGCGCGCCCCCCGCGCGCGGAGCCGCCCGCGGACGCCGTCGGCGAGCCGCCGCCCGCGCTGCTGGGGCCCCTGCTGCCGACCGCGCCCGCAGCCGTGCCGAACCGCGAGGCCCCTTCCCTGGTGACCTGGGCGGAGCCGGCCCGCTCCTGGCCCTGCCTGTGCGACTGCTGCTGGTGGCCCTGCTCCTGCTGCGGCCTGAGCTGCTGCTGCTGTTGCTGCTGCTGCTGATCCTGTGTCGCGCCCTGTTGCTGCTGCTGGTGGTCCCCATACTCATCCTCCTGCTGTTCGTCAAAGTCGGGGTCGTCCGCGCCCTCGCGGCCGCGCGGGGACTGCAGCGCGGACAACAGCCGCTCGGCCGCAACCGCGGCGTGCGCGGCGGCGCGCATGCCGCTCGACGCGCCGCGCATGATGTTGAGCATCTCCTGCATTGGTGGCGTCCGCACCGCCAGGCGGAGGTTGGTCCAAAGTCTTCAAGCATGGCATAGGCAACACTCGGCGCTCCGCACACCAGGGGTGGTTGCGGCCCGCGATCGCCCCCAGCCACACCAGCGTGCCCAGGCTTGACCGAGCGCAGCAACCCGTTTGCACTCGCCTCCTGGCTCAGGTGGCTTGCTCCCCTGATTAGATAACCACCCACTCGCCCCCTCACCCCCTCAACCCCGCCCCGCAAGCATTTCGGCTAGATGCCGGGTGCACGTGCCCCTCACAGCCCCACAAACACACATAGCCGCCAGCCACACCCACCAACCCCACACAGCCCGCGGCCCCCATCAGAGCCGCACCGGCACCGCGGGGAACACCTCATCCACCAGCTGGTTTATGGCAGACAGGCTGCTCCACGTGCTGCTCTGCACCGCGCTGCTGCCCTTGCTGATTTGGCCCTTTGGGTTTATGATGAATGTGCGCGCCGGCGGCACGCCGACCTCCTTGTAGGACACGGTGTCGGTGTCGCGATTGCCGAAGCCGGCGTAGAAGGGGTTCCACTCGGGGGGGAAGAGGGCGCGGATGTCCTCGAGGCACGCGATCTTGAATTCGTGGGGGCGGCGCAGGATCATCTCCCTGTTGGGGGTGGTGCGGGTGAGGCCGGCGTGGTGACGATGAGGTGAGGCGTTGGTTGGATTGAATCGACGCTGCTCAACAGAGTATCAATCAGGGAATGGGGGTGAGGCCGCTTGGCCAGGCCACTCAAGGTGCCAGCCGTTGCTTCCAAGGGCAAGAAGCATCCCCAGCCTCGGACACACTAAGACACCCTCCAGGCTCCCCGGCCCCTGCGGACCAGGCGGCCCCAGGCGCCAGGCTTGCACCGGCTTCCGCCCGCACACATGCGCACCTGTACAGCGACGGCAGCAGGCCGTGCGGGCTGATGATGACGGGGCCGCTCGGCATCTTGTAGCCGTTCTGCGTCAGCTTGTGCAGGTACTCCCGCGTGATGTTGGCTTGCGCGATCGCGCGGCTGCTGAGGAACATGATCTGGTACCCGTTGGCCGCGACGTTGTGGAACAGCTGCGTGATGCCCGGGTGCGACCAGTCGACGCCGAGCTTCGGCAGCACGTGCCCGAGGATGTCGCTGCGCGTGATCGTGCCGTCGACGTCGGAGATCACGAGGCGCGCGTTCCAAGGGTAGTAGTAGACGTACGCGCTGAGCGGCGCCGCGCCGCCGGCGGAGCAGCGGAAAGAGATGGTGTTGGAGCCGAAGCGGAGCGGCAGCGACGCCAGCTGCTCCGCGGTGGGCATGAGCGTCTTGCGGATGATGACGATGTGGCGGCGCCGCCGCGGCGGCGGCGGCGGCGGCGTCGCGTCGGGCTTGCCCTGCGGCGGCTGGCCGGCGCCGGAGCCGCGGCGGCCGGGGGAC
>NW_014010615.1:0-7476 GCF_000611645.1 Monoraphidium neglectum
GTCGAGGCCGAGGCGCTTCCGCGCGGCCGCGACAGCCGCGGCGTCGCCGACGGGGCTGCTGACGGCGTTTGCAGGCATCTTGGCGAGGTCGGCCTGGCCGTTACGGATGCTCCCGGGCGTCGCGATCGCGCCAAACTGGCCTTCGCCGCCTGCGGTGAAGCCGCCCGGCGCGGCGCGCACCACTGCGGCAAGCAGCAGAAGCGCGATCGCGCTGCTCACTAGCTTGTTGGTTATCATGGCTGCTTGACACCTATAAATGGGGCCTGGGATAACGATTGATGTGACGGCCCCTACCGCCGTGGTGAGCAGCGTTGAACCCAGGGGTCAGAAAGACGATCGATTGTTGGATACAGAATCAAACGATAGGATCGAGGTAACGCGGATCGCTTTGATGAGCGCCAGGGGTGTTACGCATGGGCGGTTGTGTAGAGTAGCCGAAGCAGCTGGCCGACGGGTTCTTTCACCTTTTGGGCCGTTTCCGCCGGTCCTTCGCATTTCAAAGCCACAATGCCGATGATTGCCGCAAAATTTTCGTACGTGATGAATGTCGTTTACAGCCACAGCTCGCACGCCCACTTCCTCATGGCAACAGGCCCAGCCAAAGTTGAAGTAGCCATGTGCGCGTGTGCCAGCCATGTGCGGGTACGCATCAACAACACGCATGTTGCATGCTCAGCAGCGACACAAACAGGACCTCGTATCGACGGCTCGCGCTCAGCAGCGCACGCATCAATGACAGCGCGCTCTGCGAGCGCGTGCTGCTGCTGCCACAGCCTGCTGCGTCCGGTCATGCGGTCCTGCCTTGCACCTGCATGTCGTAAGGCAGCCGCTGTGCGCAGGGAACAATCCTTCTTGTCAGAGCGTTCGCATCCCTGGAGCAGACCGGGAGGCAGCCGGTCCGCGTCCTCTTGAACCCTGGGAATCCAAGTGAACTGCGGAATGTGCGATCAGCTGCTGTTTCACAAATTAATGATAAGCTGCTGGTTACTTCTTATACATGTGTTCAGCCCATCTTATTCATCCTCCGCCTGAAAGAAGCCAAAAAGTCCTTCCAGGCGGCCTGAGGACGGGCAGGTAAGTGCATCCGCTTGCGGAAGGGTGCGCGCCACGCAATCAAAGCTTGCGCCAAGCACGTGCCTTGTGAGTGCGCAGTTGGGCCGTACGTATGGGGGCACAGCTGCTGCAGGGCTGCTCCCGCCACTCTCGCCCCACAGCGCTCAGCGCCGCACCTCCTCTGCAGGAGACACCTGTCGCACGGGGTCCCTGGGTTCCCCTGCCTGGAGCCGTGCGTCGCCTCCGTCGCCGCTGTGCCCGTTGACTTGTTGCAGCACCTGTATGCACGCGCCGCATCGCGCATAGGCAGGACGCGGCCAGGTCAGCGTTCGGAAGTGTGCACCCCCGTTGCTGCTGCAGTCAGCGGATACAGGCAAAACGTACCCTCTTCGACAGCGTTGTTCTCTTCGAGGGTGATCCTGAAGGCTTTGCCGCTGTGTCCATGGGCCCGATCGTCACGCCAGCAGAACGACAACGCTTCTCTTGAACTCTAGAGACTTGTAACAGTCTCTTTCCGAAATCATTACTGTATTGCACAGAATCACATCCGCTACTACGGTGCTCTTTCAACAAGCTGCGTCAGCTGGCCAGTCCAAAAGCATGTATGCACATATAAAGCATTGCTAGACCCGTTATTGACCGCAAGGTGGCCAGGTCAGCACGGCAGCCACGAAGGGTCCCCGAGGGGATGGGAAACGCGTGAAACTTTTTAGAAAGTGCATGCTTCCCGAAGGAGTCCCGAGGGATTAATTGCAAGTCCCCGAGGGATTCTACGGGAAACAGGCTGGGTCAGCCGTATGGTAAAGACATCAAATGTTCAAGCAATGTTTGACCCCAGGCACCCGGCATCAGTGGTGAGGCGCAGCATGCAGCACATTTTGTACTAGGCGTGCATGCAAGCGGGTTTGGCGGTCCAGCCACCAGCCTTCTGCCTTCTGCGTCGACACACCCGAGGCTCAGGAGGCACGCCGGCTGTTCCTGCAGCACTGTCAACAAGACTCGGGCAACAAGCCCCGACGTGCAGAGCGCCCAAAACAATATAAGTTCACAACATGTTCATAATATGCATATAGTGATTTCAAAAACATGACAACGTATTCGGGCCGTAATAGTTGGTAGGAGATGTACACGTGACAGGTACAAGATCGGGACGATGGGTCATTGCTGTGGGATACGAGTGGGACGATCTGCGGCATGTGCGGGTACTGCAGGGTGGGCCTGGGCTGCCAACAAATCAGTCAGCGCCTTGCAAGTGACATCTACACTGTGGAGGTACAAAACACACAGCCGGGGGTCGTAAACACCCACATGCTGGTCGGACTGTGCATTATGTATGAGCAAAATGTGTGTGCACAAAATGTGTTCTATGTGAATCCAGTGAACAGCGACGCGCCCCGCGGCAGCCCGCCGGCCGCGGCGCTTTGTCTCAGGTGGCCGTTTGTGCGACACTCACCACCGCTGCGGCGCCTGTGCGAGACGGCGCCAGTGAGCCGCGGCGTCGGCTGCGGCGTCTGCTGCAATCGCGGTTGCGGCGCGCCCCGCTCAGCGCCTTCCTGCTGCCTTAACAAAAAAAGGGGCGCATGGGTTCGAGTGCAAAGGCATGCAAATCACTGGATCATGCATGGCTGAGCTAATCAAATCCCAAAAAGGAGTCCTGCGGTCAGTATGCATGCAAAAAAGAAGGAGAAGTGCGCATGCAAGCTCGTTGGCGAGCGGCGTGGGCAGGGGATCGTCGGCCCGCAAGGCCCAGAGGCAGGCACCTGCGCCGCCCAAATGCGAACGCGCGCGGGCCGTCCCAGGTCCCCTACACGCGCCGGCTGCGGGGGTGCGAGCTTCGGGGATTGGTCATTGCTGTGTGTGGGGTCGGGTTGACACAAGCTGCAGGGCATCTCACAACGCTCTTTTGCAATCCGCAACCTGGGCCAGGTGCGCGGCAGCTGGTGAGGCGGTTGCGGGTGTGTGGGGTGGCAAGCGAGGGGCCTCTGGAGCAGGCGTCGGGAAAAGTGGTGCGGCCTGCCCAATGTCGTCCACGGCCATGAAATCTGTGCAAGAGCAATTCTGATACCTCTAACGCGCATCACGGGCCAGCTGATGTGCAGACAGTGCTCATGGTAAGGTGGCTGCCGCTGCCCTTCGCGCCGCAGGGGCCCGAGAGCCATCAGCGGGCCCGGCCACGGCCACCGCCGCGCCGGCGATGCAGGTACTGTTGGGTCCGCAACGCTTGGCGCCCAGACGACGAAAAGCCGTTTGCGGCGCAGCCGTCGTGTGGTCAGCCCAGGAGCCCAAAAAGCTGAGACCAAGCCAACACGCGAAACCTGGCGGCGTGCATGGTGTTCAACACAAGGGGCGGTGCCCCGCCACGGAGGTGGACGCCCTGCTTGGCGGGCCCCGCGGCACGCCACGGTGGCGGCAACGGCGGCGGCGGCGGCTGCGTCAGACGGCTGCAGTGGGGCGCGCTGCGGCCTGGGCGTCGCGCGGCGGCGCCGAGCCTGGAGGGGGGGGGGTGGCCCGACGGGGCGGGGGCAGCGCACAAGGGTTGGGGTTGATCAGAAACGTGTGAAGAGCCCACAGCGTATGATTTGAAGGGGGACCCGCGTGATACCCGGCCTTGTGCCGCGCCCGCTGACCGCGCGTGATTGAGACGGCTGTGCTGGCGTTTGCGAGGCACGAACGAGGCCGCATGCAGGAGTCTTCAACGGAGCCCGCCCCATGCACGCACCCTGCAATATCGACAGGCACGCACCCGCGTCGCGGGGCCGGCCGGCCGCCCGCACATGCACCACCACCCCCGCATTCGCCAGCGCGGTCCGCCAGCCGGGGGCCGCCGCGCAGTCCGCCGCCTCGGGCTGCGCAGGCGTGCGCGGCGTGCGGCGACAAGGACGCATGTTCCATCAGATCAGGGGCGCTGCGCTGCCGCACAATTGCCTGCTTCTGAGGCCGTTGTATTCGTGCTGCCTGGAGCGCCAGCTCAGCGCAGGCTACTAAGGGTACAGCACCCAGCCGCGGACAGCAGCTGCCGCCCCTGCGGCTGCCTAGACACTCGCCAACCCACCCCGCGTCCGCACACCTCAAGCCCGAGCCCGCAGCACCCACCAGACAGGACGTCGGCGCCGGCGCCGCGCGCCGCGCAGGCGCGGGCGCGCCCGCGCGCGCGCGGACTGCGGACTGCGCGGACTGCCACAGCTCCTCGACGCGCGGCTTGACCTCCCCGACTTTGCCGCTGCAGACCGCGCGCGCCTCGAGGGCGCCGCGGCTGCGGGAGGTGAGGAGTCGCTCGAGGCGCGGGCGGACCCGTTGGACCTGCGGGCAAGGCAGCGGGAAGGTGGCGGGAAGGTGGAAGAAGGTGGCGGGAAGGTGGCGGGAAGGTGGCGGCGGGCCACGCTCGCGCCGCGCAGGGCGTCAAGTCGAAGCCGCCCTGCATGGGCCGCGCGGCAGAAGCGGCCCCGCGGCACGGCGCCGCGCGAGCGCCTGCAGCCGGCTGCCTGGCCGCGGCTGTGCGTCTGGGTGCGGGCGAGGCTCCCGCACCTTGCCCCTGCAGACGGCCGCGGCCTCAGCGGCTCTCGTGGATGAGGTCTCCTGTTTGGCCGCAAATAATGAGCCGGGATTGCGGCGGCGAGTCGGTCCAGTGAGTTGAGTGTGAGTTCCGAACTGGCGGGCAAGCATGCGAATGAGGGCTAGGACCGGGTGGTGTGGTGACCTGCTCACATGACGCATGCGATGGGTGGTTCATCGGTCTGCCGCTTCACATCGAGGGCCGACCCTGCATGGGGGTCCTGGGGGGAGCCTCATGCCGTGAGGCCCGAGCCGGGCGACTCGCCTGTCCGCCGCGCGCCCCCGCCCCGCGGACCGCAGATGCCCAGAAGTCGTCCAAATGGGTCCTGAACCCCTGCGGCTGCGGCGACGTCACCATCATGATGGATGACGTCACATCGTGGGCAGGAGGAGCGCGAGGGTGGGGGCACGGGTACGGTGAGTGGATTCCTCGCAATCGCTGGAGCCCGGCGCCGGCGCCGCCGGCCGCGCGGCGCCGCCACATGCACGCATACGCAAGAAGTTTTGTGAATTTTTGACAGCCCAACCCCGCGCTGCCTCACCATGGCGCTGCCCGCAGCCGCCGCGCGCCAGGCCCCGTGCGCCGCGTGCCGCTGCGCGCCGCCGAGGCTGAAAAAGCCAGGGCCCGCGGCCTCGCCGCCGGCGCTGCTGCCGACGCCGCCCGCCCGCGCCTCTGCGAGCGCTTTACGCAGCACCGGGCTGGACGGGAGGCGATCGATCTCCAGCGGCGGATGCCCGCAGGCCGGCCCCGCAAGCGCCCGCGCCGCGAACGAGAGCGGCCAGGCCGGCCGCGGCGCGGCGGCGGCCCGGGCCGCCTCTGCGCCAACGGCGGCCGCGTGAGGGAGCGCCGCCGGTGCAGCTGGGGTTGCGGGCTCCTGCAATTTGTACAGGAGATGAGGAAGAGACAGGAAGGGCTCAATAGGGCGCAGCGGCCGGGGTGGTTCCCCTTGAGCTTGGGACCGATGTGTTTTGGCAACTAGTGCTGTGCAACCGCCCGGTGTCATGCGCAGCCGCCCGTGCGGCGCGAGACCTCCACTGCCTCACTGACTGGGCGCCGTCCAGCTCGGCGGCGCGCGGCGCACGCTCGTGCGCGTGCGAAGAGTCGCCTCACCGTCCGCCGCTGCGCGCCGGCCGCAGCGGCGCTCGCGAGCGCCGCGGGCTGCGCCGCTCCTGGGTGCAGCGGCCCCGCCGCCGGCCTGGCGGATTCCTGCGTTCGTTGAGGCGCAGGCGCGGGCAAGTCGCTGTTGAGTGGGAAGGGAGCGATCGCTGACGAGGATGGGTTGGACTGGGCCGGGCAGGCATGGGCTTCCTTCCTCGGGTGTGAGGAGGCAGGGGCAGAGGGCGTGCGTGCCAGCCGCAGAGCGCTTGCGTGCGAGACCCGCCGCCCGTTTCTCATCCAATCGCCATGCATTTGGGTTGAGCGGCCGCTGGAACATTGACAAATATGTGCAAGCGCGCGGAACTGCCCAGCTGGTCACGAGAGGGAGCAGGGCGCAGCGCGGCCACGTGCCGACTGTGCACCTGACCAGGACGGTCGTCGCGCACTGCAGCGCGGAAAGCTGAGCCTGCAACGCGTATTATCCGAGATGCAGCATCTGGTAGCTGCGTCAGGCTGCTGCTGATTGCCGTTCCTCCCCCATCGCTCTCTACGTGCAGCAAGTTGTAACTGCGCTGGCGCGGCCGCTGTTGTGGGTTATGTGTCGACAGAGTATACATCTTCACGACCACGTGGGATTGCGGGATTACTGAATGGTGCACATCCTGCGCGAGAGGCCCGCTTGTAAACTTGCTGCAAGATGTGCTGGCGAGCGTTCTACAGCACCTGCCTGGAACACACGGCATTTGCCGAATCAGTTTGATAATACGCTCCTCGAACAGGTTCGTGAAGGGCTCGCGGTTCGTTTGGACTGGCGTCACTCGCCGCGCCGAAACGTGTGTAACTCGCAACAGCGCACCCCCCACCAGCAAGTCGCATGGAGGCAGCTCAAGGTGCTCAGCCGGGATGAGTTGCAGGTTACTGCAACATGACAGCTCCATGCAAGAGCTCTGAGCCGGCAGAAGGCCACTTGGGACTGAGGCCTCAGTCCCGGTGTGGGAAGCAGGTACTACGTTGACGGGGTGTAAACCGCCGATGAGGGACCTGCGCGGCAGCGCGCGGATCACAGCACCCCTTTGGGCCTGTCTGCGTGTGCATCTAGCCGATAGAGGGGTGGCCCAGCCCACAGCAGCACATACACCCTAGGCCAATTAGGCGGACACAACAGGCCCGTAGATGTGGGTGGCACGCAGCGTCGAGGCGGAGAATGCACATCTTCGTCCTCAGCTGCCCCATGCACAGCCGTCTGACGCCACTTCGATAATGTTACACGCGGCCGCTCGCGCCGACTCCAGCAATTACTCAGACAGGCTCCCCCAAGCCTGGGCAGCGCGCCCCGGTTCTCAACGCAAACTCCGCTTCTTGCGCTGGGGACGCCGAATATGTGCAGCCCCCGCAAAGTTGGGGCGCAGCGCCCTCATGGGGCCACGCAATGGCGCACGCTTTCGAAGACGTTGAATTGCAGGCGGTGGAGGAAGATGGGTCGCCTCGAGGCAGGGCGTTGGAAAGAATTTCGCGCCGTAGAGCCCAAATTCCCCGCAGGCACAGCCGCAAACAGGCCGGATGTGGGGCCGCAAGGAGGGGGGGGACGCCGGCTTGGCGGCCGTCGCGCAGGGAACCTGCGGGCAATCGTATTCATCATATACGATATGTATGATATATCACGCGGCTCAAGCAAACCGAGATAATCACTTGCTGCCCGCAGCCACCGGCTCCGGCTCCGCCACCGCCGCCGAAGCAGCCGCCGCCGCCGCCGCCACCGCGCCGCCGCCGCC
>NW_014010614.1:0-6858 GCF_000611645.1 Monoraphidium neglectum
AGGCAAGGTGGCTGGTGGTTGGCGGCAGTTGCCACACCTGCTTCCACCCCACCTCCTTTGGGGGGGGGGGGCTCGAGTCTCTGTCAGTTGCAGCCAATGCCGAGCTGATCAAGCGGTGGCCGTGCAATAACGGTTGCGGATGATGACTCACATTCCTTGGCGAGAGCTTGAGCTCGAGTTCCTGAGGGGATGTTGTGTTGCTCGCCTGTTCAGCGGGCCCATCCCACGCCTCCTGCAGCTGCCAAGCAGACCGTCGCCGTCTCCTGCGGGCATCAGCGCAGATGGCAGGGTGGCAGAGTGGCACCTCCCGGCTCGTGGGATCCATGTCAGCAGCGTCTGGGTGTGAAGAATACCGTACTGTACTCGTACATTGCCACGCGCTTCATAACACCTCGTTGCCGCAAGCAAGCGAGTACATCGCAAAGCTCCGTGTTGAATGGACCCAAACGCGCCTCTTTGGAACTTGCCAGTGGAACACTCGCTGCACACGATTCTGGCGGGTGCTGGAAACACGGGCTCCAGACGTTGGGTGGCCACCCACATATAATTTCGTCAAATATTATTTTTTGCAACGTTTGCAGCCGCGTGGCTAATAACTAGTTTTGGCACAATACCGGCGGCCCACGTCAGGGGGCTGCAGGCGGCCTGATTACAACGTCAGACTTTGGTTTCTCGTTTACAACAATATTGTGGGCCCTGAACCCTGGCAGAGATCAGTTTCTGCAAGCTCCGACAGTGCCGGAAACATGTTTCGAGGGCCGCCTCGAGGGCAGCCCGCCGCTCAAAATGTTGAATGCCATGAAGGTTATGCCCAGGAAAACGGCGCATGCGATGCAGGCATGGTCGGCTGCGACGCCGTTTCGGACTCTGCCGAGCACGGGGCGATGCCGGCCCGGCGCGTCAACAGCGGCAGCAGCAGCGTCAGCAGCAGCGGCCGCTCCCTGTCGAGCGTCATCTTCCGCGCCCTACGGATCGGCTCGGACGGCCGCAAGTGCTGCGCCGCGCCCGCACCGCCCGGCGCCGGCGCCCCCGCCGCCGCCGCTGCCGCACCCTCGTGCGGCGCGGGTGGCGGCGCCGTGCCGCAGCCTGCCGCTGTGACTGTCGTGTGCGGCGCCATGGAAGGCGTCCTCTTTGCCTCGTCCCTGCGCGTCGTCATATCCAGCGGGCCCCGGGCCGGCCACGACATTTCTCCAACGGAATTTGAGCGGCTTGGGGGCAAGGGCTCGGCCAAGAAGTGGCGCCAGAGCATACGCGTCGCGGGTGCGCAGCGGCGGCGCTGGGGCGGCTCCGGGCGGGCCGGGCGCCTGGCTGGCTGCGGCTGCATACAAGGCGCGGCGCGCCGCTGTTCCGTCGGAGGCGCTCAAGCGCACGGCTCCTCTGCGCCGTGATTGCTCACGCACATAAACACACCTGCCCATCCATGCGTAGGTGCCGCCTGCACTGTCGGCGAGTGGCTCGACACCAACGGCCAGCCGGCCCCCTGCCAGCGCGGCCCCGACGCGGCCGCGACCAGGCTCGTGCGGCCCGCGGGCGCCGCGGCGGCCGCGGCGGGGGCGGCGGCGGCGCCCGCGCAGGACCCGCTGCAAGGGTTGCAGGGCGTGTGTGGCCACCAGGCGGCGCTAGCAGAGGCCGTACGCCTGGCCGGCCCTATTGTGCCCGCCCCCGCGCTGGGGGCCGGGGCAGCGCCCGTGCCGGCGTCGGTGTCGCGTGAGTTGGCGCAGCAGCAGGTGCTGCTGCTTGAGACAAACGTTGACAACGGAGAGGGGGAGCCCGCGCAGCAGCAGCAGCAGTGGCAGCAGCAGCAGCAGCAGCTGCAGCAGCAGCAGCAGCAGCTGCAGCAGCAGCAGCAGCAGCAGCAGCTGCAGCAGCAGCGGCAGCAGGCGCCACCGGACGCCTCCCCCAGGCCGTCCGCGCGGCGACGCGCCGCCTCGAGCGGCGGCGGGGGCAGGCCCCAACACCACGTGGTGACTGTGACGCGGCTGCATCGTGGCACGGCGTCTGCAGACGGCGCTGTCACCGGCGCTGCCGCCGTCCGTGGCTCGCCCCGGCCGTCGCACCTGGTGAATCATCACAACCAGCAGCAGCAGCAGCAGCAGCAGCAGCAGCAGCAGCAGTCACAGAACGGCGCGGACACGGCCGCCGCGATGCTCGACTACCTCTCTGGCGTGTCATCCGCGCCGCCGCCGCACCTGCTGCCCCCGCACGCAGCCCCCACCGCCGCCGGCCGGCCGCTCGACCTGCGGGGCCTCTTTCGTGCCGTGGTGCAGCGCGGCGGGTACGGCGCCGCGACGCGGGAGCGGCGGTGGGGGGAGGTGCTGGCGCTGCTGGGCCTGGAGGGGGGCGGCGGCGGAAGTGGAAGGGGCGGGGGCGAGTTCGTACTCATGGAGGTGCGTGAGATGGCGGGAGGTCGTGTGACTGGGGGCCGCCGTGGCGGGTGCGGGGCAGCAAGACTGGGTTGGGGGGGTGCAAGGGGTTGCAGGGCCGCGGCCACACCTTTGTCACAAGCGGAGCGTTTCGTCTCGGCGGTGCTGTGTAGCCCTCGACAGCTGGCCGCCCTCGTGGGCGCGTTTGCAGCCCTGAGCAAACCGCCGCCGCTGCCACCCCGTTGCGTGTGCAGGTGCACGCGGCCTACCTCGAGTTTCTGCTGCAATTCGAGGCGCTGGTGGATCCGGTGACGTGGCAGCAGCCCGCGGGGCAGCCGGTGAGCCCGCGCCCACGCCGTGCGCCCCACGCCCCGCGCCCTTGAAGCTCCCCGCGCGCTCGCTGCGTGCCGTAGCGGCGCAGCATTTGGAAGTTCTGCCGCCCCCGTGCCGATGTCTGCATGGCGCGCACGCTGCACGGTGGATTGTTTTTTTCGTGCAGGCCCCGCGCGTGAGCAATTGGGGCAGGCTCGGCAAGGGGGTTGTCTTGCAAGCCCGTGTGCTCGCGTGACGCCGCTTGGTCACCGGCGCGCCTGCCGCTTGACACCCTCCCCACCCCACCCCCTTATCTGACGCGTCACCGCGACCCCAGTGCGCCTCGATGATGACAGCCCTGGGCTCTGCCTCAGGACCCAGCGGCGGCGGCAGCGAGGCCTTTGGGGGCGGCGCGGGCAGCAGTCAGGGGGCGTGGAGCGCCCCGACTTGGCCGGGCCGCTCTTTCGCGGGTGGCGCGAGCGGCAGCAGCAGCTGCAACCACACAGGGTTCAGTGGCGGCGGCGGCGGGCGCGCGTCCAGGTCAGCGGACGGCTACAACAGCTCTTGGCCGCTGAAGCACAGCGTCTCTGACGCGGGCGCCGGCGGGGGCGGCGCGACGCCACGCGGCGTCGCGGCGGCGGCGCAGCCGCTTGCAGCGCTGGAGCGGCCGCCCAAGCGCCGGAACTTGGACAGCGGCGGTGCCGCGGCTCGCCCCACGCTTTGGAGCCCATCGGTCGCAGACGTCTTTTTTGGCCTCTCGGCTCCCGCTGCCCCTGCTTCACTGTCAGAGGGGGGCGAGGCCGGCTGCGGCGCGCGCCCCCCGGTTGCGGCGCCGCAGCTGCTGCCACCGCCGCAGCAGGGCGCGTGGCTGCCGCGGCCGCAGGCGCAGCTCTGGCAGGAGCAGGTGTGGCAGGAGCAGCAATGGTGGGCGCTGCAGCAGCAGCAGCAGCAGCAGCAGCAGTGTTGGCAGCAACAGCAGCAGCAGCAGCAGCACCAGCAGCACCAGCAGCAGGTGCGGCTCCACCAGGAGCTGCAGCTGCCGCAGCACGTGCAGCCGCAGCAGCAACAGCAGCAGCAGCAGCAGCCCCCGCCGGCGTCCCACCAGCACGCTGTGGCCGGTCCGGAGCCGAGCATGGAGCGCGCCACCTCCCCTCCCAAGGCGGCCCAGCAGACCGCTGACACCATCGTGCCCCACAGCGATGAGGGCTGCACTGCTGAGGGCCTGCTACTGAACCTCGACCTGCCGCCTCTGGACGAGATCGAAATGTCAGATCTGGATCTGACCATCGATGCCGTGTTTGACTGAGTGCTGGCGGGGCCGGCGGCCACCCAGAGCGCGCGGCACGGCCCGACCCCTCAGCTTCTTCGCGCACGTTTGCAAGGCTTGACCTCAACTGCAAACGCATGCACCGCTTCCCACGCAGAACATTGATTCAGTCCCATCGCCTTGTTTGTGCGTTCAATCAATACACAGCAGACCTCCGTTCACGGGGCCGCCTCGGCGCAGGCGGCGCCGGCAAGATTCGCCCATGCATCCCCTGTAGCCCCAAAAGGCGCTTGATGGCATTCGAATGCCCCTTTGCAGAGCCCGCCATGTATGTGCGGGGTCTGCCTGCAGGGTGCGACAGGCAGCCTGCGTCGCCGTCAGCGCGCGTCGTCGCACAAAAGGGTCACGTGCGCGCTGTCGATGCATGCCGGTTCGTATTGCCATCTGGCCGGGCCTGATGACGAGCCATGCAATTGATACACTTTTCGTTTGCGGTAGGATAGGTCTTCTGGAGCGGGGGCTTGCCGGTTCAAAGCCACGGCAGCCGTTTGCTGCGACACACCCCGTTTCGGCTTGGCGGCGGCAGGGACTTGCACCGGTGGGTTCTACGCTCCAATTCCAATTCTTGAACTTGAGGCGTTTGCTGGCGGCTCTGGCGCTTCTGGCGTCCAACTTACAGATTGTTGTGTTTAACAATACGCATGCTGCTGGCCGCCTCTCGGCCTCCAACTAGCGGGCCATTTGAGGACCTGCTGCGTCTGATTCTCCGCCGCTTGGCCTCGAAACAGCCGGCTTGAAGCGATCAAACGCGCACACATACTTTTAGCCGACCTTGCCACCCCGCCGCCGTCGGCCGCATTGGCGTGGCGCGGCCGGGGCGTCCTGTTTGGCCCATGGTCACCTGTTGCCGAGCAAGTCCCTGAGTCCGCACGCGTGCGTGTGTGTGTGTGTGTGTGTGTGTGTGTGTGTGCATGTGAGTGCGTGTGGGCGCGACAACACGATGTGTGTCTGATGTCCTTTCGCAATTGCATGGCCCACTCGCTTTTCCCAGCCGGCTCGCTGTGCACGCACCAAGATTGCTCGCCAGGGTAGCTGATCGCCGTGGCCGACTCATATAAGATCCATCAGCAGGCGCACGGCCCGCCCTTCTTGCGGTGCGCCAATGCGCTTCAACCTACGTCCATGCCACGACCCAAGCCCCCGTCACCGCCGGCCCTGGTCCCGTCGTCGTGCCGCCCCGCCGCAGCCAGATGGGTTGACTGCCGGGCACGCCGCGAGGGGCCTCACCGCCTGTCTTGCCGGCCTCGGCTTCGCACACGCGCCACCCATGCCCAGGAACCACTTGGGTGGCACTCCGTCGTCAGAGGCGCCCGCGCGCAGTGAACGCGCGCGTGGCGCCTCCAGCCCGCTTTTCGCTGTTCGCTGCCGGCGCCCCATGCCAGCTTCTCGTCGCGGCACTTCAGGCGCCGACCGTCGGTGTTGCTCCTTGCACCCCTTTTTTCTCCGCTTGCCTAGCTAAGCTTGACGCTCCGCCCTCCAATGCCCATTAATGAACTTGTGGGACCTGCTTGCCTCGCAGCCGCTTTTCAGGGGTTTCGCCGCAGAACGGGAGCTTGTTTGCCATGCTTGCTTCGTCGCAACCTGTTGCCCCCCGGCGGCGGCCGCCACGACGCCCTCCAGAAAACGTCACCGCGCGCCGGGTCGATCGTTGGGCAAGGCGTGTCGTTTTACAGGCGCCTGGCACTCCCTCGGGCAGGCCGGCCAGGTGTCTTTTGAGTTTTTCCACTGTCGCAGGATCTGTCCAGGGTGCCTTAGGTGCGTCCCCGCTCCTATGGGTTTCGCACCATCCTGCCATGCATCTTTGGGCGGCCTGCGCCCTGCATTCCAGCCGAGCGGCTCCGCCCCCAGATTGGCGGCGGCTGCCGCGCCCGTGCAGCCGGCCCCTTCCCCCGTTCACCCGCACACCTCGAATCTGCAGCTGTAATGAACGGTCGCAGCCGTCTCGACAGTGCAGCGGGGCGCATGGCCCGAGCGCAGCGCCCGCCTCAAGCCAGGGTCACAGATATGGGTCCAGGGTTTACACAGCGCACATCGCCGAGCAAGAGCCACCGCGCAGCGCGCGTGTGTTTGGAGTAACAAGGGCAGCAGCGGTGGCCTGTGCGTGTGTAGCGAGCGAGCCAACGCAGCCGACGGCCGACAGGCGGCCTGTCTGATGTATGCATCCTGCGGGCCAATTCCTCTAGCACAAGCAGCGGACAGGCCCCGCTGATTACCAGGGCAGGGCCTGCAAAGGCGGCGCACCCGCGCGGCCGACGGACTGCGCGTCGGCGAGCGAAAACGGCGGCGGGTGCGCCGCCCGCTGGCGCTGGGGCCGCCCGGCGTCTGCGACTGCCCTGGCAGCCGGCCCCGCCTTCCTCGCGCGGCGGCCGGCGTGCCGACGCGCGCCCCCGCCCTCACCCTCATGCCGCGAGCGGCTGCACCCGCAGCAGCCGCGTCTCCCGCGGGTTGAGCATCGTCGCGTGCAGCTTCCACCCCTGCCTCTCCGCCTGCCGGCTGAACTCCGCGTAGAGGCCGTCCAGTACCGGCTTCGACGCCTCCATCAGCCTCTGCACCTGCTCCGCCCGCCCCTCCCCCGCCGCCGCGCGCCCGCCGGCCACCAGCCGCGACCACGGCTCCAGCGCCGGCGCGGGCGCCGGCGCCGCCGCTACGGTGCCGTCCTCCGCGGCGGCCGCGGGCTTGTCGCCGTGGCCGGACACGGCGGCGCGGATGGCGGCGGCGGGGTTGGTTGGGGCTATGCAGGCCTCCATCAGGTGCAGGACCATATGGGCGCAGAAGGCTGCCTTCAAGGTGTCTGCGGTCTGCGCGCCGTCGCGCAGCACGACAAAGACCTGGGGGGTGGGGTGGGGTGGGGGCGGG
>NW_014010614.1:7311-7923 GCF_000611645.1 Monoraphidium neglectum
GCGCGGGTGTATGCATGTGGTAAGACCGTGTGTGTGTGTGTGTGTGTGTGTGTGTTTGGGGGCAGGGGCAAGAGGGTCAGTGGATAGAGCCGCTCGCAACAAGAGGCAGCAAGGGAGGGCCTCGCTCCGCGCCTTGATGCTGCGCACGGCCGCCTCGGGCCCCTTCGCACGTTTCCCCGCCCACCCCAAGTGTGAGCTCCGGCCAGGCGCGCGCCATGCATCCCCGCCGGCCCCCACCAAGTGGCCACCCCGAGCCGCCCCCACCCCTGCCCAAGGCCGGAGAGCGCGCCGCACCGCCCCGCTCCAACCCCGCTCCGACTCCGCCCGGCGCCGCCCGGCCCCCGCGCGCCTTTTTGCTCTCGGGGCGGTACGTGATGACGAAGCGCTCCGACTTGAACAGCGCCGCCGCGCGCCCCAGCTCCGCCGGCGCGTGCACCGCGTCCTCCACGGCCGCCCCCAGCACGATGCGGCCCTGGCAGTGTGTGTATGTGTGTGTGTGTGTATGTGTATGTGTGTGTGTGTGTGTGTGTTTCGCCGGCGCGCTCTTTGGTGGCCCGCAGAGCTGACAGCCGCGATGAAAGTCGGGGGCCTATTCCCGCGGGGGCCGCGGCC
>NW_014010613.1:0-2959 GCF_000611645.1 Monoraphidium neglectum
GCGTATGCAGAGATGCCGGCGGCCAATTTGCTGTTTGACGGGACGAACGTGACCCCGCTGGACCTGTCTGAAGTGCAGCAAGCCACCGCCTGCTTTGCTGGTTGATGTTGCTCGCCATTGAGCGCTCCAGGCTGGCCGGCACTCCAGTCGGTAGCAGTGCTGCCGCTGGCGCAGAAGAGTATGTAAGCCTACGGAGTGCATGACACAAGCTTGGATACACAACCTCTCAGCACAAGGCGCTGCCCTGCTGGGGACCTGACTAGTTTGCAGGAAAGCAACAGCGTCGGGGCTGCGTCACCCAAGTGCACAGCCCGTTTGACCTGAAGTCAGCAGGGTGTGCTTTGTGTGCAGCGTCAGGTGGATGGCATTAGCGCTGCGAGATATTCTACTCACGGTGCTCACATCTCGAGTTTTAGAGGTTTCGTCGTTGGGGGATCTCGTCGTTCACGCCAAGCTCATTCGCCCGGAAGAAGTGCAGCTGCGACCAGTATCGTCATAATGAACGTGAAAGTCGGCCAGCAGCCCGCGTCCATGCGCAGCAGGCGCTCTGGCCTCGCCGCCCCTGCCGCGCGCCGTGCAGCAGCCCAGCGAGCATGTGCCCGGGCCCGCGCGACGGCGACGGCAGCCGTCGCGCCCCTGCCAACTGAGGTTTGGGAGATGACAGCTCAGGCAGCAGAGGCGGTCAAGGCCTCCGCGGCTGACGTGAGCGCCTGAGACACTCCAACGGCACTGCACCCACCGTACTCCGGCCAACCCCCTCGCCAGCGCTCTGAGCAGACCCCTGGACCATAAACTGGTGGTCGTTCACCTGTGTGCAGGGAAATCGCCTGCACAGTGTGGTGGTGATCAACCCTGTGAACGAGAAAGAGAACCGATTCACGTCCACCGAGGGCATGGACTATCCCTGCAGGTGAGGGACGGGTATGCGTGGCTGCCGCCGACCAGAACTTTTCAAACCACGCAGGAACCTGCCGCATGCCTCTCATGAAAGACATGGACATGTTCAAATGTTTTCAGATGTACTCGCATGACCGCACACGGTCCATGCATGATGTGCTGCTGTGCCCGTTGCCTCATGCGCCTTGCATGGGCACCCGCACGACGCGCGAGCGCATTTTTGCGTCGACGCCCAACGCTCGGCAGCAATATGAAAGAGTTTGAGACGATAGTGGGGGTCTCAAGGGAGGTGATCCGCGGCATCATCGGAGACGCCAGTGCGGCGCTCACGGTGGGTGGGTTCACCAGGTTTTCAAATCCTGCGGGGGTGGGGGTTGGGCGCGGCGGTTGGCCGTGGTGTCGCCTCGCTCAGCTGTGCATGTGGTGAATTGCGGCAAGATCAAGCAGCTGCATCTGGAGACTACCTCTGCGCTTGAGAGACAAACACCACCACACACATTACAAGCACATGCATGTACGCTCACCGCATACGAACAAATGCAGGCGCATGCGCACACTCGCTCGAGCGCACGCGCGCACACACACACACACACACACACACACCATGCACCACCGTCGCACGCCCAGATCAAGCGCATCGACGAGGGCGGATTGGACGGCGACCTCTGCGCCATCATCAGCTCAGTAGACAAGTCTGTTGTAGCAGTGGTGTGGCCCACCGCCGAGAAGCTGCCCATCCTGAAGAACCTGGCGAAGGTGGGTGACCCGGGCATGCCCCCTGGGGCGGCGGGATCACTCTGGCGATGTCTCCGAGGTTCGGTATGCAAACCGCCTGGCAGGCCGGTCACGTTTCAGTGAATCATCTTGCCCTGCTCAGGACACGGCGATCAAGACCCTGCTCATCATCAACCCGCTGTGGAAGACCGAGGGTGCGAGCCGCCGCCCTCCACCAAACAGCACTAGAGTGAAGGCTCTCTTGATTGCTATGGTGTCGCCTGCATGGACCTGCACCCTCTGCTCCAATGCGTGCACCCACCCCACCCCACCCCGCCCCACCCTCCACAGACACACACATCGCCACCACCACCAAAATGTCGCACCTTCTGCGCCTCACAATAACTACCCCTTGATCCCTGCGCATCGCCTACACTCCACACCTCCTAGTGCCAACGCACAACCACACGCAATCACACACACACGCGCGCGCGCGTTTGCACAGGCACTCACTTATTTACACACACACGGCCGCAGGCAACCTTGTTAGTGAGTTTGGTATCCTGCCCTGGGACCGCAAAGCCAATGCGGAGTTCGTGGCCGGCTTTGCTCTGTCCTATTCCCTGTATGAGCAGCGCATCGGCGCGCCCTCGTCGGTCAACCTGGCGCGCGGCACGCGCTACGAGAGCGGCGCGGTGGTGCGCGTGCTCAAGGTGTGGCCGCAGCAGTACCAGGTGCACGTGATGGCGGCAGACGGGACAAGCCAGGTGCGCGTTGGGGTGCGCTGGCGGCGGCTGGGGGGCACTCATGGGGGCTGGGGTTGCGTGACGGGAGTCCTATCAGATTGGCATCCCCATGGAGGGGAGCCAAATCGTCGAATTGTTTCGAGGAGAGGAGGGAGCAACCACAATGCATGAGCTTGCGGCTTGACCATGGGGTGGAGGGCAAGCCCCGCGTGCGTGGCCCGCTGCAAGGGGGACGCCTTGCTGCGCGCCCTGGGCTCTCAAAAACCGCCTGCCCTCGGCCCCATCCGGCGGCCCTGCCATCAAGGGTTTGCGATCGGCGGCCGCTTTCAGCTGTTTGACCAAACCCGTACCCAGGCCATCGGCGGCTTCGACGCCAAGCCCTCCTACCGGGAGCTTGAGGGCCTGATCGACAAGGCGCGGCTGGCCAAGCTTGAGGTGGGGTCCCATGCCCCCCCCCCTCCCGGCCGAGGCTCCCGCCCGCCTGACGCGCGCGGGGCGAGGGCCATATCGCGGTCTGCACCCGCCCGAGCCCCTCAGCACACCGGGCCGACCCGTCAGCGGGCGCCGTCGCAGCGCAGCTGGGTGCCGCCCCGCCCCAAGGC
>NW_014010613.1:3225-7731 GCF_000611645.1 Monoraphidium neglectum
CCCCGCCCCAAGGCCCCTCCCCCCCCCCACCGGGCCCTTGACCCAGATCTTCGAGCTGGCCAAGGCAGCTTCCTCCCTCGACCTCGAGGCCGGGCGCGCGCGCGGCGCGCCGGCGTCGCCCGAGGACCTGCCCTCCGCCGACGCGGCCGCCGCGGCGTTCCCCAGCAGGGAGCAGCTTCTGGCGGAGGACCCAAAGGCAGTGCGGCGGCTGCTGGTGTCGCTGGGCCTGCCGGGCAGCGGGACGCCCGCAAAACTGCAGGTGTGTGCTTTGTAAGAGCATGAGCGAGCGTTCCTATCAGCACAGGCCCAGCGCGTGTGCCGTGTGTATGCTTTGGGTGTATACTTGGGCAGTCACGCCGCATTTCGGCGACGGGCGCATGAGGCTAGTGCACGCGCGGCCGCCATCCCTGGCATTGGCGCTGGGAGCTCCCGCCGCGGACCGCTCACGTCGTAGCGAGCCCCACGGCTTTGCAACTGTGGTGCGCCCGATCAACGCTGCGCATCGCCGCTCGGCCCGCAGGCGCGTGCCCTGGCAGTCGCAGACGCGCTGGCGGCGGGGGACTCTTTCGAGGCGGCGCTGGCTGTCGCACGCAAGCTGCGGTGAGGCTTGTTGAGTAGGCAGCAGTGAAAGACGGCACGCAGGCGCGGGAAGTTCCTTGCAGCAATTGCAGTCCACTATACGTCGCAAGACAATCAGGCCCACCTCTTTTGTTGTCAGGGGGCGCAACTTCGTCGCGCATGCACTTCTCGAGGGATGTACATGTTCTAACCATTTGTTGGGCTGACTGTGTTAGCTGACCCCAGCTCAACTGAGCTGCTGCCTGGGTTGTTGCGTGTTGAAGAGCTGTGCAAAGCGATCGTCCGCAAGTTGCAGAGGGCACTGCAGAATCAACATCCTCACGTGGCAGCAGCAACACATCGAGTGGCATAATGTGCAATGCTCATGTTGATTGATGTTACGAACGGTTTGCTGCAGCGGTTTTTGTGTAAACTCCAGCTCTGGGGACAAACATCACAGGCAGCCAAGCAGCCGCCACGGCAGTGGCAGCACCGGGAGCGTGCGCTCAAGAATCTAAGGTTGGCAATTCTACGCCGACTCAGGGACCCACCAAGCAACGCGTGGACGCAAACACCTGGGCGCCGACTTCACGCCTGCATCACAGCCAGGCCGTCACAGCCAGGCCCGTCGATGAGACGTCTCCTGCAAGCTGCCTGATGCAAGCTCCGACCCGCAACGCCGCAAGGCTGGCCAGCAGGGCACCTCTGCCAGGAGGTGTCCGCAGTGTGGGACAGCGTTTCATGACCACCCCTCGCCCAACTCTCCGCAACTCTGCACTCAGCCACAACGGGCGCCCTGGTAGGGCTGGGCAACCTTCACCTCTTGTAGCCGATCATCCGCAGAAATGCCTGGGCGGAAGCCGGGGTGGCGACAGCAAGGGCATTGCCATCCTGCTAGCAAAGCTGCGGCCCCCTTGCACGCACGACCGCCACAGGCGCCTGCGAGGCCTGCTGCGGTGTCCTCGCGCGCCCAGATAGACCCGCAGCGCCTGCAATGCCCTGCAGGCCCCAAACCTTATGTCGTGATCCCTGTCCCACCTTGCGCTTCTCCTTGTCGCTGTCGGTCTCAAAATCAACGGGGCACAGCCCGTCCATCACCCCCATGATGCCCTGTCAGAAGGGGAGTTCAAGCAGGAAGTTACTTGTGGACGCGCCGGACGGACCTCGGCGACCATCCAGCAGCTCAGAAGCTGCCACGTTTGATGGCCGCGCCGCCCGCAGCTCAACTGTAGGCCCAGCACGAGAGCAAGTTGTCGCGGCCCGCACAAACATGCAGGTTTCGGTTTGCACCTTCGTTGCGCACATCCTCAATCCTCGCCCCAACCCCCCACCTTCTTGTCATTCCCCATCTTGGCCACGACCACGGACACAGGGTTGGCTGTCGCACAGTACACCCTGCACACCTCAGGCACCGCCTGCACGCGGCAGGGGGCGGCGCCCGGTGCATTTGCATCACGGCCTTGGAGGGTATGGGAGGTGTACAGAGGAGGGCGCGGACGCACCCTGGCAGGGCAGGCGCTTGCCAGCGGGTTGTGCAGGTCTGTTCTCTTGTGCTGCAACGCTTCATACAGTGGGGTGATGCAACAGCAGCACACAGGGCACGGCACAGCAAGTCAGAGCGCGGCACAGCAAGGCACATCGCAGTGCGGCACAGCACGTACACACGTAGGCATGCAAGCACACACACACGTTGACATATGCCGTCCATGCACCTTGATGCTGTCGAGCACAGCCACAGGGAACATGCCCTCCATGAAGATCACAAAGGTGTGCCCCGCCCCCAGGGCCAGTGCGTTGGTCTTGGCCAGATCAGTCATGGCCTCGTCATTGCCGTCATACCTCACCTTGCGGCCTGGCCAGAATGTGAATGGCGAGGCATACGCCAAGAGACGGGAGAGAGCAATGGGCAGTTCTCATCATAAATGTGAACTCAAATCTCAAGAACACGAGTGCATTCATGACAAGACACACGCACCAGCTGCACGCACCCACAACGCGCGTGAACCCCACACACGCGGCTCCAACCCCTTGACGCCCTCGCCACACCCAGAAGCGACCCATCACGCCCGGGCACGTGCGCCAAGCGCGGGCGAATTCAAGCGT
This sequence comes from Monoraphidium neglectum, assembly GCF_000611645.1. Taxonomy (NCBI): domain Eukaryota; kingdom Viridiplantae; phylum Chlorophyta; class Chlorophyceae; order Sphaeropleales; family Selenastraceae; genus Monoraphidium; species Monoraphidium neglectum. The sequence continues at coordinate 5,887 of NW_014010613.1, forward strand.
CTAGGTGCCACCCACCGGGCATCTTCTCATCCTTGGGGTCCCCGGAGGCCTCGCAGAATGCGACCCCCCACTTTGCGCCGCCACTGGCGGAGGCCATGACCTCTGACAGGTCTTCCACCGTCTTGATGAAGTGGGCTGGCGGGCGGCAGCGGCGGTGGCGGCGGTGACACCAGGTGCGCTCGCACGTGTGTGGGGGCTTGCGGGTGTTGCGCCGGTTGGTTCGTCAAGTAGATCGTCAGGACTTCATCATACAAAATGCCGCAATTTTAGTGCGTGTGCCAGTGGGCTTGGAGGGTGCAGTCCAGGGTGACCCGCGGCAGCGGTGACCAGCCCGGTGACCAGCAGCCATGTCAATCAGACACCTACAGTGTCCCAGGATGAAGTTGTGGCCCCCGGGGTTGGTGATGTCCACCACATCCAGCTCTAGCTTAGGGGCCATGGCAGTCACCCTGATCGATGATGCAAGGGACACGTGTGGGCACACAACAGGTGCGCATTGCAAGGGGCCACGGTATGATGCATCAGGGCAAGAGAGATTTTATTGGATTGGATTGTGTGATGGGGTTTTGCCCGCGGCGTGGTAATGTTTGTTGGAAGGGCGGGGAGCCAGCAGGGACGTTGGGCTAGATGGGAGCGATGGGGGTGTTAGGGCCACGAGCAAGCACAGAGAAGTGCATCTTGAGGCGCCGGGCTGAGATGATGATAATGATCATCCACAGCACTGAAGCACCCCATTTGTCACAATAACATGACAAGCGCTGCTCTTGACCTGGTCGTCGCCCGCGTGCTGCTGACAGTGCCGCCAAACGGCGCAGGCGCCAAAGGTGCTAGAGGCCGGCGCGCACAGCGAGGGAAGAGCTGGGGGATCCTCACGAGCAGTCTGGTGTGAGTGAAGAAGCGGTGGGAAGCTGCGGCCAGGAACACAGCGGACATTTAGTGACTCACGCGCGCGGGTCACGGAACGATGTATGCGTTGGTTTTGATTGCAATTTTGGAATCCGGATCAATCAATCAAACTATAAGTCATCTTGTTGTGCCCGAAACAAAACAATTCAGATCAAAGGCGTGCGTCCCCGTGTCGTGGTGGGAGGCAGGATGCGGGCCTTTCTCCTCCTCGCCATTGCGCTTTGCGCTGCTCAAGGTGCGGAGTCTTTAGTCCCATCAGTACGGATTGGTTCACCCGCGAAAGCAGGTGGCGTAACCCGCACTGTGCTGCTGCCGGCGCTGCACGCTCGCAGCTGCGCTCACGCAGGCTCATCACCCGGCCCACCTTCTGTGCCTCCCCCAGGCGCGAAGGGGCAAGCAGCCTCATCCTCACCGGCGCCGCTGTCGCCCCAGATGAAGGCCCTATACAAACAGGTTGCCAACCTCAAGCGGCAACAGGCGACACAACTCCAGGCGCTCGCAAACCAGAGGGCGGCCCTCGTCGCGCAGCAGCAGCTGCAGCTGCAGTCTGTGTATAACCAGATCGCCGAGCTCAAGGATCAGCAGGCTGCTGATCGCCAGGAGCTCGCGGACCAGGCCGCGGCGCCGGGCCTCAACCCCGACCAGGTAGCCGGGTTCAAGCAGCAGCAGCGCGCCCTGGCGCAGCAGCAGGCCGGGCAGCTCAAGGCGCTGCAGGGCCAGAAGGCGCAGCTGGAGGTGCAGCAGGCAGCTCAGCGCGCGGCGCTCGACGGGCAGCTGCTGCAGCTGCGGACGCAGCAGGCGGCGGCGACGTTGCAGCTGAACGGGCAGATTGAGCAGCTGAAGATTCAGGAGGCGGGCAACCAGGATGACTCTTCGGATGACGCGGGCCGCCGGCGGCTGCAGACGGCGCAACAATCACCCACTGCCGCAGCCAAGGCC
>NW_014010612.1:0-7464 GCF_000611645.1 Monoraphidium neglectum
GCCGCGGGCGCGCCGCCCAGCGCGCGGGCGGCGGAGAGCAGTGATGCGAGCGTGGCGTTTGGGTCGTCAAACTCCTTGGGGTTGGCCACCTGCGCGCCGCAGGCCTGGAGCAGCCACGCGGCCAGGCTCACAAAGGTGAAGAACTGCTCATTTGCGGGGGCGCCCGCGCCGGCGGCGGGCGGGTCTGAGAAGAAGGACTGCGAGAGGGGCTTGCGGTGCGGCTTCCTGCGCGCGGGGCCCGGCGGGGCGGGGCGCGGCGAGGCAGATGAGGGCGCGAGGCAGCGCGCTGGGCTCGCGGCTGCGCGCATGCGGCCGCGTGTGTTGCGCATGCACCGACAAACCCGGGCGTGCGTGCACTGCGTGCTGGCCGCGCGAGTGCTTGCATGTGCACAGCAGGCTGAGGGGGGGGCACCATGGTGCCACCCACTTGCGCCTGCAGAATTCCCGCTCGTAATCCAGCAGCTGCAGCTTACTCAGCAGCTGGTCCTGCGCACGCGCAAGGTGCGGCAAGCACCACGCCGTCAAAGGGTTGCGAGCTTTCGGATAAGGGATGGCACGCGTCATCAGCAGCAGGCACACAGCTGGGCTTGGCAGCGCGTCCATAAGTGCACATCCTGCTGCGCCAACGCCCGCACAGTCAGGAGCCCTTGTATTTGCGGGATCATTCGCACCATCAACACCTCCGCTGGCAAAGGCTGCGCAGACCCGACGGCAGGGCCTGGCGGCAGCGCGTCGCCGCGGGCTGCATCGCCCGCCGCGGCCGGCGCCGGGGCCTCGCCCGAAGCCCGGCGGCCCTGTGTTGACGATGGCCTCAGGCGATCCTGCGCAGGGGCACGCGGCATGCGGCTGGCTCAAATGCGCATGCAGGGCGAGGCGGGAGAAATGCGAGTAAAGCCGAAGCTCTTGTTTGAGCAGTAGGGCGCTTACTCTGGCGCTCATGCTTCCTGGACTGGCAGCACCAGCAGCACGACGGCAATGACTGGCGTCGGGCGCAGCTGTCGAACGCAAACTCAGCAATGCATTTTCTTTGGATCTGGCTACTATTCGTGTGTGTAATTTGTGTGCACAGATCGGGCGGTCTTTTTTTGTTGCGGTGCAATGACAAGGCAAGAAGTGTTTCGTGATGACGCGTGTTACTGTATCATATTTCATAAGAGGTACCTTAGAAGATCCCTCAATCGTCGGCACACGGCACGGTTGCTAGCGACAGTCAAGATCGCACAAATGCAGCCATGACAAATTTTATGCCAGTGATGCGCGCTTCAAGAAGCAAGACAGCACACTTTCACACCTAATGTACCATACGCTCATGTCTGCTGGGCCCCAGTTGCCAAGCGAAGGTCACATCGCCATGCTCTGCCATTGATACGGGTGTTGGCAGCCTCCTGTTATGCTGGTGATCACAGGTGTAATCACTGGCAGTAGCTCGCATTTCGGTTACTGGGGGCGGCGGGGGGTTGGAGGGGGTTGGAGGGGCTGCCAGTGGTCTTTTATGCTTTCGTCTGACATCATGGCGGGATGGAGGGGGTGGGCGTTGTAGATTAGGCTGCCGTTGTGCTGCCTGGTGGCGGGTCACCTGCCGGAGCTGTCATTGTCCTGAGTGACTGTCACAGGTGCCGGCGGGGTCGGTGGTCTCTCGATGTGTCAGCTCCCATGCCATGCAAGGCAACATCGATTTCCGTGCCCATGGCCCTTACCTCTGAGGGCCTGACCAGCTCTTGACTCCTATTTATCTTGTCACACGTGTGCACCGAGGACGTTTACAGACACATGCACTTTTTAAAGCTGAGGGTCACAATGTTCGTTTCGTGTGCGAGCCTAGGCAGGGCCTGGCTCAGCACACGCATGCAGGCAAGAGCTAAGCTCTCAATGGAAGTGCAATTCAATCTCGCACAAAGTAGAGCGATAAGACTGCCTCGGGGTGGGGTAGATGGCCCCAACGATTTGAGTTGCTTTCTTCCTGTGGTGTCCTCATCAGTGCCCCCAGGGTTCACGCCCCACAGCCCACAGGGTACCACGCTTGCAGGCGCCGCGGGCGCCCTGCAACTGTGCATGTAGCTGCGAACAACACCTCGAGGGGGACATCACCAAGGGGTGCACCGCACGCACACAGCGGCAGGCGCAACGAGCCACACAACAAGGCGCGGCCCCGCGCCGCCAGCAGGGAAGGGTTGTGACAGCGATTGGTTAAGTGAACGGATCAGAATGGAGCAGCGGGGCTCGGATTCGGACGAAAAAGAAAGACAACGGCGGCTGGCCACGCCGCGTGGGGCGGGGGCGCAGGCCCTGGCTGCCTGTGAGGGACCAAGGTAAGGGGGGCACGGCTGCCTGTTGAGAGGTGGTTGAGCGCCCGCTCAAGTGCAGCAGGAGAGAGTCCTGACCCGCAACCTGCACCCCGGGCGTTCACCGCTCTCATGCAAGACGCTGCCCGAGGGATAGCAATGGCAGCCCCCGCCGTGGTGGCCGGTGGGCACCAGGCTGCGCGGCGGGGTGCTGGGCAGGGCCCGCTCGCGCCAGCTCCAGGGCTGTGGGGCCCAGAGGCACGGGCGGGCCTCTGCTTGGATACACTCGCGCTGGGGGTGGCCGAGTGCGTCGAATTCCCGAGTCTTAAGATGATGCAAGCAGTGACGGGCTGGGCGCCCATGCGGGGAGCACACGAACACGGTGCAGTGGGAACAGGCCACGGGCGGAATCCGGGCGGGGCCTCTGACGCACCGCCGATCGACGCTGCAGATTCGGAAACAACACAAGGGCGGCAACCAATGGGCTTGGGGCTGTGCAGCTCAGACACACGCGTACACACAACCTGGCCATGCACAGGCTTGGGCGGCGTAGGTAGCAGCAAAGGGCACGACACGGCGTGCAGGCGGCCCCGCTGCGCGGCAGACGTCACAGCGGCGTTCGAACCCGAGCCCAATGCACAAACCGTGCCGCCCCAGTTGCATTGTGCCGCATCAGCCTGCGCGACAGCGCCGGCCCCGCACACGCAAGCACAGAGCGAAGCGCGCGGCCCGGGCGGGAAGGGTGCAAAGGCTTCAAGCCTTGGCTCAAAGTGTGAGTAAGCAAAGTGTGACTGGGGGCGGGTACTGTACACGCACGCCGTGAACGACTCGACAACTTCAAATGCAAGGAGAACGTGTGACAATCGTCATCATGGGAGGTCAAACCAATGCACCAATGTGCCAACAGCGCGCGGCGCAGCCACCAGGGCCACCGCCGCCCGCCTGCAGCCTGGCATCCGGCCCACTGGCAGCTGCCCCGGGGCCCCGCGGCCATCCCCTCCATCCCAACACCAGAGGCGCTCGCGCCGGGGGCGCGGCCGCAGCCGCGGCCGCGACCCGTGCGGTCATGCGCCCCAATCGCTTCCCGCCGCGCCGCGCGGACCGCCGCGCGTGCGCATGCGGGCCGTCGCGCCAGACCAGATCAGATCACGTAGTCCAGCAGGAACCCGATCTGGTCCATGTCGTCGCAGGGCTCCGACACGGCGCGCTTGATGACGCGCGCGGGCACCCCCACGGCCACGCTGTGGGGCTCCAGGTCCGTCACCACGACGCTGCCCGCGCCCACCTTGGCGCCCGCGCCCAGCGTCACCGGCCCCAGCACGGTGACGCCCGCGCCTAGCAGCACGCCGTGCCCGACCTGCGGGTGGCGTACGCCCTTGCCGATGCCGCTGCCGCCAAGCGTCACGTGGTGCAGCATCGACACGTTGTCGCCGATGGCGGCGGTCTCGCCGATGACGACCCCTGTGGCGTGGTCGAGCAGGATGCCCCGCCCCACCCGTGCCGCGGGGTGGATGTCGACGTGGAACGCCTCGCTGATCCGCGACTGCAGCATCAGCGCGAGCGCGCGCCGCCCCGAGTTCCACAGCCGGTGCGCGACGCGGTGCGACTGCACGGCCTGGTAGCCCTTGAAGTGCAGCAGCGCCTGGGTGTAGCGGTCGCAGGCCGGGTCGCGGTCCAGGACGGCCTGCAGGTCCGCCATGGCGGCGTCGATGATGCTGGGGTCCTCCTTGTACACGTCCTCCGCGATCTGCTTGATCTGGGTGCTGTAGAGCGTGCTGCTGGCCAGCTTGTTGGCCAGCACGAAGGCCAGCGCCTGCTCGAAGGTCTTGTGGGCCAGGATGCTGCTGTATAGGAAGCTGGCGAGGGTGGGCTCCGCGTCCTTGGGGGGGGGGAGCAGGGGGGCGTGGAGGGAGGGATGAGAGTGCGTGTGTGTCGTGTGTTTTCGGGTGTGTGTCTTGTGTGTGAGCTTTGTGAGTGAGTCCTTTGTGTGAGTGCTTTGTGTGTGTGCTTTGTGTGTGTGCTTTGTGTGTGTGTGTGATTGTGATTGTGTGTGTGCGTGCAGGAGGGACTCTGCAGGTAGGCGCCTTGCGAGTCGAGAGATGGGTGGGCGCTGCGCTGCTGGGATGGGGCCGCATAAGCGCATCCGGGGAAGCAAGGGCCGCACTGGGCCCGCGTGGTGCGGGAGGGGCGAGGCCGCAACGCAGAGCAGCCCAGGCATATGCTGCTGCGAAGCGCCACTGCTGGGGGCCGGGCAAGTGACTCGTCTGAGAGGTGGCTGGCTGCAGGTCCTGCTCTCTTTACGGCTTTCAAATTCACACGTGGCCCTTTCGGCCCGCGTTGCCCTTTGGGGGCGCATTGCCCTTTCGGGGCGCCTCTGCTGCTCTGGCCAGCGAGCCGCTGAGCGGCTCGATTGCTGTCAGCGCTCAGGGTTCTGACGTATGCAAGAATGGCGCGAGCCATGCCTGCCGGCGGCGTAACAGGCTCCTTGCCACCATCAATTGGTCGGATCGCGGCGCGGCCCCTCCACACACGCAGCTCCCCCGTCCCTGCCCAGCGTCCCGTCCGCCACCCACCGCATCGCCCTTGCTCTCCTGCCGGACCCTCTGCCACAGCTCCTCCGGCGACAGGTGGTGAGGCTGCGCGCGCCAGCCCTGGGAGGGATGGCCCTCTGTGGGCGCAGCCGGGAGGCGTGTGGGGAGGGGCAGGCGAGTCAGCGATGCAGTGAGGGCCGTACGTTGAGGCTGCTCCAGCCGGCCAGGACCTGGCAGTGGCGGCACTGCGGTCGCAGACACACGGGTGACAGCATGCAGTACGGGGCCGCCCGGTTAGCGGTACACACGGCGGCACACACCAGCGGGCTTGGGGCCCCGTCACCGTCAAGTTTTCTCACCGGGCGTGTCCAGCGCGGGTGGCTGCGGCTTGTGCTGCGAGGGCAGCACCTGCTGCGCATAGTGCTGTGCTGGCAGCTCCGCATACGTCATACGCGCCGCCAGGCTCTGCCGCACAACGTCCATGTCCTGCGTAGTCAGGTACGTCGACTTCACAACCGGCGGCGCAAACGCCGCCGACGGCGGCGCCGCGGCGGGCACCCTGCCGACCACTGCGGAAGCCGCAACGATTGCAACAGATAATGGGGCATAGGTAACGCACAAATACAGCTGTGGCAGCCGCCATGGCAGAGAGCCAGTACATGCGCTTCCTGTACCGGTGCACGACGCATCGGCTGCGTGTGGAGGAGTTGAGCCGCGATCCTAGGCGCGCACCTCTGCGTGCTCCCGCTGCAGCTCCAGGCGCTGGGGCCTGCCCCGGTTGTGATTTGCTTGGCTGCTCGGCTCGCACGGAGGCGGCCTTCCTTCTCGAAAACTGCATCGCGGTCATTCGCGCAACGGTGCCAGGCCAGAAACCGCTGCTGGCTGGTAGAACAACGCACAGTCTATCCTAAAACAGGCGCGAGGGGCCTGATATGCACCCGCGGACCCTGGTAGACCTGTCTGAGGGCGGCGTGCGGTTTGCTCCTGAGTCTAGCACGTTGACGGCACCCGAGAAGGCGCTCAGTGCTATTTTTCCTATATTCTGTGGCGGGGCGCAGGCCCGACGGAGCGGCGTGCGTGTGCTGTGCGTCCAGTGAGGTGAGGGCGGCGCACACAATGGCATCATGCAGTGCAAGGCAATGGCATGGGCCCTGAAGCAACGCAGGGGCCTGAAAGGAGATCTTATAAACTTTGAAAAACTCCGCTTGCGCAGTTGCCCCAGCCACCAAGCCACCCACGCCCAGGCTAGGTACGGCGCTGATGAAGTCACATCACACCAACCTGCCAACAGCTGTTTTCTTTCAAAAATGGCACGCAGTTGTAGCTGCTATTAATCACCAGGTTTTGCTGCAGGATGGATCAGTCAAAGTGCCGCATACGGTACATTCATGAGCGGCGCAGCTGCGGCCGGCACTGGTGACTATTTGATGCGCCCCATGTGCGGCGGGCGGGTCTTCACAAGCAGCCTCTCAAAGGCGTTCATTGCGCTCTAATCACCTTGCCGTCGCGCTCAGGTGATTTTGTGGTACGAGTCCCGGTGGAATGGGTGCAGGCAGGGATACCTCACTCGCTTTGTGCACTCCGCTGCTTGCCGCACACTTGATCCCCGGTGAGACGGTGACGGGCGACTACAACTCCAAGGCAGTTGAGGTATACTGCTATTCTATTTCATGTCAGCCGAATGCGTGCAAAAACTGCTGGCAACTGGCCCCAGAGTGTCCACCCACCAGCCTGCCCTTGTACCAACGCGTGGCTGCGCATGTGAGTGCACCACGCACAGCAAATCATCTGTACATCTACTATGTGGTGTTTGACCGTGGCAATGGGTTATCTTGCCTGATGTTTGCCACAGGACGTCAGAGTCTCAGCACAGCTGCCTCAAAGGTGCAACGGCTGTGTGCAGGAGGGGTAATTGAGGCCAAGGGTGACCAGCCATGACTGCGACTTGTTACCCCAATGCCCTTGTCCTAGTGCCACTAGCTTGGACTGTGCAGGCCATCACCCTGTCAAAATCTCCCCCAAACCACAACAGACATGTGAGCACATGTATGCGTTACAAAGTCATCATGGCAGCAAATGCCACCGGCTAATAGGGGGGCCTCGGTGGCGCCATGCCGCCCGGCCTCGGCGGCGCTCCAAAGCCGGTGGGTGCCTGCCCAAACACAAGCGGGCCCTGCGGTTGGTGGTGGTGCTGCTGCTGTGACGGCTGCTGCAACGGCATGGCCATGGCGCCAGGAGGGGCGAAGCCAAACTGCAGGGGGTACACGCCCCCAAAAGGCGCCTGCACGCTGGCGAAGGGAAGCTGCTGCTGTGGCCATACCTGCTGCGGCTGCCACTGTGGTTGCTGCTGCTGTGGCTGTAGCTGTTGCCCCCATGCCTGCTGCTGGGGCCAGGACTGCTGCTGCTGTTGTTGTTGCTGCTGCCACTGCTGCTGCGCCGGCTGCTGTTGGTGCTGCTGTTGGTGCTGCTGCGGCTGCTGCTGCTGCTGCTGCTGCTGGGGCCACTGTGGTGGCTGCTGCATTGGCCACTGAGGCTGCTGCCCTGCCTGCCCCCCAGACCAAGGGCCGCCACCTGGGGGCGGCTGGCCCTGCTGGCCCTGCTGCTGGTGGGGTGCAGGCTGGCGGGCTCCAAACGATGTATGCCCCCCGCCC
>NW_014010611.1:0-7463 GCF_000611645.1 Monoraphidium neglectum
GGGAAGCGCACAGGTTGGTTGCTTAGGGTCGTTCAGCAGGACGCAACAAAGCAGAACACGCTGAGATCATCCTACAGCAGGCTCAGAGAATATTGGGCCACTTGAGCAGCTGGAAAACTGGTTCATTTCCCAGCCCCCTGCCTCACAGACCTCAGGCCCGCGCCCCCTGCTACCCACCCCGTTGGTCGGGCGGAAGGCTGTGGCGCCCTGCAGGTCAACGCCGACGGTCTGCTTGCACAGCGTCACCTGCGTCGCCGCGACCGACGCCGCGGTGATGGCGGCCGCCACGGCGGGCGTCATGGCGGCGGCGGCGGCGGCGGGGCCGGTGGGGATGCCCAGGGCCTGGGCGCGCACGAGGCGGAGGGGCTGCAGATTGCTGGCGGGCACGATGACGCGGCCGGTAGGGTGGATGACGTACTTGGAGGTGCCCTTGACGAAGGTGCCATCAAACGTGAGGTCGGTGCCCTCGACATCGACGTCGCCGTTCTGGGTGTTGTCTGAGTCAGCGTCGTCGTTGTGGGGGGCGCCGTCCATGTCGGCGATGTTGTAGGCGATGAGCAGCTTGCTGCGCCCCGCTTGAGCGTAAGCAGGGAGCTGGCCGCAAGGGTGGTGAGGGTGGTGGCCTTGGAGATCGGGTCGGCAGGCAGCACCTGGCCGGGGACGACGTGCGCAGAGAGCACTTGCGGGCGGAAGCGTGGGGAGGGACGGGTCGGGCCAGCGATTTGGTGAGCTTACGATCCTGGCGGATGGCAGGGCACGGCGACCGAACCCTCTCATGGTTCGCTTGCGCAGCGGCTGCTGTGCCCTCGGAAAATGCTGCCCCCTCTGCGTGGGCGGCACGTTCCTGTTTGGCTGTACCCACCGCCTTGAGGCTGGCCGCGGGGACCTTCACCAGCAGCAGGGCCTCGGGGTCGGCGCCCTTGAACCCCACGTCGCGCGCAAACTCGACAAACGCCTGCAGGTGGGCGGTGGCGTGGTGCAAGGGTGGCACGTGCTGCTCGGCCGGGTGACAGCCTCTGCAATTCCTTGCTGATGCTGCCGCTCTGAAATGCGAGCAGCACGTGATTGCTTGAAGGAAAGCACTTAATTTGCCAGGTCCCTGCTGCCCACCCCGCCCCAAATTCAAGCAGCTGCTCACCCCATCGTTGGGGCAGAAAACGGTCGATCCGGCGGTATCCAGGCCCCGGTTGGCCTCAAGCGCCTTGCAGGTGTTGTACTGCATTATCAGTTACATGGGTGATATGAGGGCACCATGCGGGCGGCGCCGCTCTGTGTTGATGCCGTGCAGCGGCATGGCAGCCGACTGCCGTCGCCCCCCCTCCCGCAAGGGAGTGGGAGCGCACGCTGTGGACCGGAAAAACCCGGGCGCTGACTGCGCTGGGCGTAGCTGCAAGGATTTGCTGGGCAAGCATGTTGTAGTAGGCGGCAAGCATGTTGGAACTCGCGCAAGGCGCAGGACGGCACTCTCCACAGTGCCAAGTGCCCACAAACGGCAATTGATTTTTGCGGGATGAGGCGTGCACACTTCCTGTGAAAATCACTCTTGGCGCGCCGCAAGCGTTGCTGCGCTGTTGGCCGCCAGCAGCCAGGGCAGCTGCCGGGCAGCGGCGCGCCATCACGGCAGTACATTTGTGCTACTATATCAAGTGCCGCGCGCAGGCAGCAGGTCGCGTAAACACGTCTGACTTGCGGATGTAGCGCACTACTCAGTCAGCGGCGCGCCAAAAGGTCCTGTGCTCTCGGAATGCGGCGACGTCTGTGCACAGCTGGATGGTTGAGCCGCGGACTGCGACAATTTCGAACGGTCCAGCCACGCGTGCTGCCAAAGCAGGGATGGACCCTTCCAGGATCTCCAAAACCCAATCGCCCACGGCTAGCGGCTGCGAGGCAGTACGCGCATTGCGCGCCGCGCGCCGATGCCAGTTAGCGAACTTGGTTGCAAACTGCTCCATATCGCTTCGAGCGCCGCACCTCCGAACACACGCAGTCGCTCTGCTAGGCGTTGTTCTCAAGCGTTGCTGCGCTTTTGGCCGTCAGCAGCCAGGGCAGCTGCCGGGCAGCGGCGTGCCATCACGGCAGTACAGTGTTGACAGACGAGGTCACAGTCTTGTCCTCTGCGGCCCCGGCACCCGCGCCCAGGTTCTTGGTGCGCAGCTTACGCAGGGCGCCCAGCGCCGACCCGGGCAGGAACACGCGGTCAATGGGGTGGACCACATAGTCAGACTTGGAGGCGACGTAGGGCCCCTCAAAGGTCAGGTCGACCTTCTCGAGCTTGTAGGTGTCCTGGTCGTTCTTGGGGTCGCCGTCGACGTCGACGCCGTTGAAGCCGATCTCGAAGCTCTTGGCCTTGCCCTTCTTGTTGCGCACCTGGAGCGTGGTGCCGGCCAGAGTGGTCAGGGTGTTGTACTCATCGCCGTTCTTGAAGCCGCCGTAGGTGTAGATGTTGCCGGGGATGATGTGGTGGCTCAGGACCTGGGGAGGTACAAGGGTGGGGTGAGGGCGGGGACGCGCGGCGTTTGACCCAAGTCAAAGAGGTGAGCCCTGCGCATCTACTTGGCAGCGTGCCCGTGCGCAGTAGTACATGCTCCGTGTAAGCCTGCCGTGATCGCTGACGCCCGCTGCTTTGGTGTGCTGACGCCTGCTGCTTTGGGCACCCTCGGGAGCTGCCCAGCAGCGGGCCCTGGCTGTCTGCATCACCCGTCAGCCAGGCCGCTCACCAGCTTGAGGGTGTCGGCGGGAACGTTGTCCAGCACCTGGCCGATGGGGTTGGCGCCCCTGAAGCCCAGCTGGCGCGAGAACTCGGCAAAGGCCTGCGCGGCGGCGCAATGCCCGTGTCACTTTGTGAAACTTGGCGCTGGTTGTAGCTAGCAAGCCGACTACTTCCCTGGCCGAGCCTCTTGCCAGTGTGGGCTCTGCTCGTCATAATTTGGGGCACAAGGACGGCAGCGGCGCTGCCGGTGCATGTCTCTGGCGGCATGGTGCCGCGCTACCTGGTGCCGCACGCTGTTCGGAAGCAGCAAGTGGGCACGCCGCTCACCCCGTCCGTGGGGCAGAAGATGGTGGCGCCCTTCAAAGAGAGCCCAAGCTTGGTGACAGCGCGCTTGCAGGCTGTCAGTTGAGTGGGAGGTGTCTTCACCGCCACACCTGCATGCAGGCATGAAGGGTCGCGGGAGTCGGTTGGCGGGAGTCGGGCCGTTGGGTGCAATGGGAGCTCGGCGCGGCAGAGTGGGAGCGGTGATCGGTGTAGGAGTGTGCTGCTGCGCTCACTCTGGCCGATCAGCACCGCCAGCAGCAGCAGTGCGGTCCGCATCATTGCCAGTGCCAGATCGGAGAACCCGACTTGCGATGAATGAAGGGTGACAAGGGGCAAACGGAGGTCGAACACAACCTCAACAATTATTGTGCAGGCGTAGAGAGCGATCACACACCAATGTGCGGAGTTCGAAAACTGCCGCCACTGAACCTCCCGCTTCTCGTCCACTCCCCAGCGCTGAAGATGTCCGAGATCATTTGTGCACGAGCAGTTTTTACATTTTACAAGCAGCTGCAAGGTCCACGTGGTGCGCACCTGGCCCAGTGTTCGCAGCACCTGCAGTGGTTTGAGAGGTTGATGGAGGCCGACGGTGCGCCGTGGAGGGTCACGATCCCCTGAACACATGCCACCCAGGGTTTGGAAGGTCTTGATGATGCCAATCCCCTCAGATCCCGCGTCAATACGGCAGGCTGTCAGCATTGAAGATGCCGCCGCTTTTCGCAATGCTTTAGACGTATACAGTAGACAGCAGAGCTCAGCCAACACGGCCTGCAACAACACGATGCACCCCCGAGACATATACGTTCCAATCTGGACAGCATCTTGTGAGACAATCTATGTTCCTCTCCAGCCTGGGCGTACATCCTATGGATTCGGCCGGGTGCTGGCACGTGTGGCGCAAATAAACTTGGCACAGGGTCATACGATATCGTCACCATACGTAAGACCAAGGGCTCGCAAACTCACTGTGCTACCAGTAGTCCAAAAACAAAAAATGAAGACAAAAAGCGAGACAAACCCTATGTACCACCCAAACCCCATGCTTCGGCAGCCCCTTTCAATCATCATGTTTTTGTGCATGCGCTTGGCCCAGAGCCATGGCCAGCAAGCACCCCGTCATCAGACAACAAGCCACCCCAGACGTCTGCACAGCGGTGCCATTTTGTGAGTGCCTCCAATACAGTGCGACAGGAGCTCATGGCAAGCATCAAATTTCCTGCACTGGGAGGCAGGGTGGCAACAGACTCGACTGCCACACCAGACATTTACGAGGTAAACTGTTTCGTCCTCGTCTTGCACACGTCTTCCTGCAGGCCTTGATAACATGGTCCGTGCTGCATGCCCCCCCTGGTGACAGGAGTGTACATGTCATCTCTGGGTTTGCGCAAAAAAGTGGAATGACATGATGAACTGCCAAAGATGTACACAGCAGCATCGTCTTGCAAGTGGGACTTTGCAGCCTGGTCCCAACACAGGAGCTCTTGGCTAGAGTCCATCTCGCTGCATCGGGCATCGCCCACGCCACACACATGCAGCATGTGTCTTGGCACTGCATCGCCAGACAGCGTTTGCAGGGCTAGCCACTAATCGCACTGGGCTTCAATAATTGTTTTAATCACATTTTGGACGCTTCTAGAGCCTGCGACCGTTCCCCAAGTGCTTGACGATCTGCTGACGAGCGCTGCCAGGATCCAGCAGCGGACAATGGGCAGATATTTTCATTTTTCTATAGACAGGGGGGGCACTTTTACGGACGTGTTTGCACAGGTAGGTTGGGATGCAGCATGTGAAAAACGCATCGCGCTGCGACATGGTGGCACCCGCTGCTCGTCCTGCTGCTGCTCGACTGCCGGGCCTTGCCCAGTGCTGTCTGATGCTTCGCTCCAATGAATGCACCCACCAAATCAATCCAGGTGCCCGATGGCAAGGGCGGCAGCACGTATCGGTGCGGCTGGCGGAGCAGGGAACGGGGCGGACGCGTCATTGGCACTTCACAACCCTGGCTCCCATACGCCACACACTCCATGCCTCTGCAGGCCGCCCCAGCCCTGGCCCTGGCCTGAAATCCCACTTGACCTTTCACAACCTGCGTCTCCCCCCCACTCCACTCACCCGGCCATTAGATTCCCCTCTGTCAGCGCCGCCAGCCCAGCCACACCTACCCCCCCCCTCACTTGTCGCACCTCAGTGTCTTGAAGCTGCTTTCAGAGGACCCCTCAAATTACCCCGATGCCCCGAGGGAGGGGATCAGGAGGATCTTGGAGGAGGCCACAGGCCAGCCGCACCCGCGGTAAGCAGCCCGCGCCCGCACGCGCGAGGCTCGCCCCCGCGCCGCGCCCAGCGCCCGCCATGAGCACTCCTCCCAGCCCACGCGGGGGGCCGCCGCGCCTCAAGACTGCACGCCCCGCGGCCCGGCGCCGCCGCTGCTGCTGCGCAGGAGCGCGCCGCTGGACACCAGCCGCGTGGCCTCGATCCGCATGGGCACCACCGTGGCCACAAACGCGCTGCTCGAGCGCAAGGGGGAGCGCAGCGCCCTGCTGGTTTCTAAGGGCTTCCCGGACCTCCTGCACATCGGCAACCAGGTGCGGCGCAGGCCGCGCCGCTCGACTCTGCCCTCGTGCATTCCGTGATACATGCCAAGCCAAATTTTGCTCCTTGATTGTGACTCTGCCACCATCCCTGCTCACTACCCCAGTCCGTCCCCCAACCCCCCGCTCCCGTCGATCGGCCCCCCTGCCGCCCTGCCTTCAGTCCCGCCCTGACATATTCGATCTGCGCATCAGGTGCCCAGACAATCTGTATGAGGTGCGGCTTGGTGGCCGGCGGCGGTCGAGGGCAACTCGTGATTCCCCTGTGCATGGGCAATCGCGCCCAGATTATGCACTGCTGCCGAATGCAGGCCCGGCCTCTGGGCTCGAGCGATTGTGTTTGCACACGTGCGCATGTGCGCCAACTGGACGAGTGCAAAGGCACGCATCCGCAAACATCTGCGTGCTCATACGGTTGCGCGCTTGTGCGCACAAAGTCATATTTGCACGCGCACGCTCACGCTCATTTACATGACGCATGCGCCTGTTCACCGCCTCCATGGGTGTGCATGTGTGCGCAGACACACACACACACACACACACACACACACACACATGCGCGCACACACACACACACACGGAATCTCGCACGCGCGCACACGCACCAGACCGTGGTCGAGGTTGATGAGGAGGTATGCCTGCCGCTGACAGACGAGCCCGGGCCCCGCAACGGCGCTGACGCGGCAGAAAACGCAAAGTGAGGCGTGGGTAGCGCGGCGCAAGGGGCGGGCTCCACCTGCATGGGGTGTCCGGCCTCCCAGAACTTCGTGCACGCAGCGCTGTGTTGCTCCCTGCTGCTGACACGAGTTGTTCGGCAGCGGCCCCCAACAACCCCATCCCCTCCCTTTACCCCCACGCGCGCGCCCGTCACCGCCAGGCGCTACCCCCCTGGCGGCCCCGTCGTGCGCGGCGTCACCGGCGAGGCGGTCTGCGTCCGGCAAGCGCCAGACCTGTCGGCCCTGCGCGCTGAGCTGGCGCGCGTGGCGGAGTCCGGGATCAGCAGCGTGGCGGTCGTTCTGAAGCACGCGGCGATCTTCCCGGACCATGAGGTAGCTGTCGGGAAGCTGGCGCGGGGGATGGGGTTCAAGCAGGTGGGTGTGGGGTTTTTGGTTGACGGGACAGGGGGTGTGGTTCGGGGGACTGGATCCTGGTCAAGAGTGCAAGAGCGGCGCACTGTGAGAGTCGCAGGGGCGTTGCGTGCTGGCATGCCCTCCCTAGCGCCCCAGTGGCGTCGCCAGCCGCCATCGCGTGTCCTATTCTCACATCCCGCACCAGCAGGCCCCATCTGCATCGTTTTCCCCCCGACCCGCGTGCTTTAGCCACGATGGTGACATCACATCACCCCAGCGACCGCACGTTGCTGCGCCCCCCCCTCCTTGCCAGCACAGGTGTCCCTGTCTCATGAGGTCATGCCGATGGTAAAGATGGTGCCCCGGGGATTCACCGCCGCCGCCGACGCATACCTCACGCCCCATATCCTCAAGTGCGTGGGCTCCCTTGCCCTGCGGGCCCCGCGCGCGCCTCCCACTCTGGCAGTCCCGCAGTCCCTGGAGTGCTGAAATGTCGCAACAGCAGGAATGCTCGATTTTCTGGAAGCCGCGTGCCTCCAGTTGCTCCGCAGCTCTCTGTCTTGACCTTGCTCCAACGCCACTCCTCTCACCGCCGCTCCCTCCTCTCCCCCCGTCGACGTCTCCTTGCCTATGTCAATCAATGTTTTTCTCCCGCTGCACATCAAAAGGTACATCCAGACGTTCCAGTCCGGCTTCGACGAGGGCCTGCGGGATGTGCAGGTGAGGGGAAGGGTTTGGCCCACGAACAAGGGGGGGGGGGTGGTTTTAGGG
>NW_014010610.1:0-755 GCF_000611645.1 Monoraphidium neglectum
CGCGGCGCCCGTGCCGCCGCCGCGCCAGCGGCGGCCTGCTGCCGCCGCGGCCGCGGCGCCGTGGCGCGCGCGGCGGCGGCCGCTCCCTGCGGGCCTTGCGAGTGCACAGCCATGACCACGCCCAAGTCCTCGTCATCGTCATCGTCACTGTCGTCGGCGCCGGCGCCAGCCCCCTGCGGGCCTTGCCAGTTAGCGAACACGGCCATGTCCTCGTCATCGTCATCGTCATCGCCACCGTCACCATCATCGTCCATGTCGTTGCTGGCCAGATCATCCTCGCTATCCTCGAACCCGTCGACGCTGTAGGGGAACCCGTATGCCGATGAGCCGCCCCCGTCGTCCGTCTCCCACTCCGAGGCGTCCGACCCGTCGTCGTCGCCGTCCGAGGAGCCGTCGACGCCGTCCGAGGTTGCGTCCGCGTTGCGAACGTCGTCGTCGTCGCCGGCGTCGCTGTCTTCAGTGGCGTCTACCTCGATCAGCTCGAGGGGCGGCGCACCGCTGCTGCTAGGCCCCGCGGCGCCGTTTGCAGCGGCACGGGATGCGGGGCGACTGCGGCCGCCGTCCGAGTCCGAGTCGGTCGCGTTGTCCCACAGGCGGAAGCGGCGCGTTGGCCCTGGCGGCCCCGGCGCGGATGGGTGCAGGCGGGGGCCTGCGGCCGCCGCGGGCGGCGGCGGCGGCGGCGGGGTCGGCTGCGGCGTGGCGCCGAAGAGCTGCCGCCGCGCGCCGGCAGCGTCGCAGGGATCGCCGCCGCCGCT
>NW_014010610.1:1463-7548 GCF_000611645.1 Monoraphidium neglectum
TGGCAGCGCCGCCGCTACCCCCACGGCCGCCGCAGCTGCTGCCGTCGCGCGCGCAGGCGGCCGTGGCGGGGGCGCCTGTAAGCAGGGTTGCGGACGGCGACGGCACGGCGGGCGGGCCTGGCGGGACGTCCGGCGCCGGCGTGGGTGGGGCGCTAGGTCCGGCGTCCTGACTTGCGGGCACCTGCAGTTGCTGCGGCCGCGGTGCGGGGCCGCCTGGGCCGCTGCTCGCGAAATCCAGCGGGCCGGCGTCACCAAGGCGCCCGAGCGGTGCGTCGCCTGGGACGCTCCGGGATGCCTCTGCGCGGGGCTGCGCGCTGCGTGGCATCTATCAACACACTTGTTTTCAAGGGGGCCTCCCTGCCTCCGTGCGAGGTAGGGAGCAGACGCGGATGGCCGAACACGCAGGCCTCAAGTTGAATTACATGTGCAAGATACACAATATCATGGAAAAATGGTGAGAGTTGAATATGGGACGTTGGATGCCTATACGAGGCAAATCACTGCAAGCACACCAGTGCAATCACTTGCACTCTCCAGGTGCCCGCGGTCTTCGTGTGTAGTAAGTTTCAGCAAATGCAAGCCTACGTCACGACGGTTACATTAGGGTTAATTAGCATCATAGACGGCGCTCATTCGCTCCAAGGGGTGTTCAGCTGAACAGATCACTGCTGCTGGCTTCCCGCCAGCAGGCGCAGCAAGAATTGTGTAGGCTAACCGACAGCAACCATGCCTTTCCCCATGGCTTACGTGGGACGGCATCCCAAGCCGAAGGACCTTCTTGGCAAGGTGCTGTACGGCATCGGCAGCGTGCTGCGGGGGACTGGAAAAGCGCTGGATAGCGTAGGATCCTCGATTCAGGGACCCTATGGCGTGCAGGCCGAGCGTGAGTCTGGCCAGATCGCCTGGGGTTGGCTTGTGTGGGGGAGCAGCTGGCCCTGCAATGTGGGAGGGCTGCTTCTCGTGAGCTTTGCGCAATTCAGGTCGACACCCTGCCTTTGGCGCTGCCCTGCGGTGCAGCCAGCTTGTTTTCGGGCGCGTTGCCGCACTGGCGCGTCACTGTTCTGCAGGGATGCACTGCATTGCAGCGTGACCCGCCTGCAGCTGGGTGACCGTCCATCGGGTGTCTCGAGTCTACAATACTCATCGTCACGGCACGGAAGGTGCTCGCGTGTGGAGCCCCTCCCACCCCCCCTCCCCCTTGGAACCCCGGTGTTTCGCAGTGCCGCCCAACACTGCGTGGCTGCCGTTGATAGCCAACCCTCAGGTGGGCCCGTGGCCCCACCCGGCACACGAAACCTTGCTTATCGTGTGGGAAGCATCCTGCTCAAAACAAGACGGGCAGCAACGGCCCCGACTGCAGCATTGCTCTCGCCAACGCCGCAGCAAGTTCGAGCTCGGCACAGAGCTTGCCAATGCACGCCCCTCGCCGCGCCGAGGCTGCCGCCGCCAACCGGGCCTTGCAGGTCAAGGGCGTCGGGAAACATTCAGAGGTGGCTTCGCGACCAGACTTGAAGGACTCCCCAAAGGTGCGGCGCGCCGCGCCTCGCCACAGCCCGCGCCGCACTTTCCGGTCGCCGCGAGCGCCGCAGGCTCCCGCATTCAAGCCAGCAGCACGCCCGGCTCGGGCCTCTCAACGCGCGACAAGCCCGCGGCGGCGCCGGCGCCGGCGCCGCTCGCTCGGCCGCCGCGGCTGCGCCCACGTAACGCGCGAGGCTGCCCGCGACCGCATCCACATGACGTCCACTCTGCTGCGGACGCGTGCGGCCAGGTATCGATTGTGGAGCCGGTGAAGGGCCCGGACGTGTTTGTAGCGCAGAACGCCACCATTCTGGGCAACGTCAGCATCGGCAAGGGCAGCAGCATCTGGTACGGCGCGACCTTGAGAGGTGAGGCTCGCCGGGCGCGACGAATGCATTGCATCACATTGCAGCACTCTATTCCAGCAGCGAGGACAAATCTGTTTGCAGGGGAGAACCCCTGGCTCTCGATATGGGGGTAACGCCCCCAACATCAAAGGCCAGAGGAGCAATTGGGCGAGACCCGCGCGCGCGAGAAACCCCGCACGGCGCGTGGCAGCCGCCGGCCACGCTGCCAGAGCTTGCCACGGGAGGGCGGCGCAGCTGCGCATGAGGCAGACGGGCGCGGCTGGCTGAGCGCGTGGCGGCGCTTGCTGCCGGCGCATGTTGGAAGCGAAGGGCAACCACTTGAAGCAATGAGAGCTGCCATTGTAGGTGCGCACACACCACGTGCACATGCTCGCCCCGTACCCCGCCAGGCGACGTCAACGCCATCACCATCGGCGAGCGCACCAACATCCAGGACAACGTGGTCATCCACGTCGCGCGCCACGTGCCCAGTGGGTCACTCTTCGGGTTGACCACTTGGTTGACCACTTAGTTGACCACTTGGTTGACCGGCGCGTGCGAGCCTGATTTGGGGACTTTGATCCTTGGAGTCTGGACCTCGGAGTTCCTGGGTTGCTGGTTTGGACACGGATACTTGTGAGACCTGCCGGTTTGCAGCCGCTGTTTGCCCGCGTGCGCGTTTTCACTGTCCCCGCGCAAAAACGCGGCTGCCGCCCCGTGCAGGCACTGCAGCGCCGCGCGCCACCGTCATCGGCAGCAACGTGACGGTCGCGCACGGCGCGCTCGTGCACGCGGCGACGATCGGCGACGGCTGCCTCGTGGGCATGGGGGCCACGCTGCTGGACGGCGTCACGCTGGAGCCGGGCAGCGTCGTCGCCGCCGGCGCGGTCGTGCCGCCGGGTGCGCCGCTGCGCTGGGGCGAGCGGGCGGGGGGCCTCGCGCGGCAGGCGCGAAACCAAGTGGGTCGAGCGACTGGCAACCTTGTGGCGGATTGGTATGGTACCGTGCGCCACCATTTCGACTCGACTTGAAACCGCCCGCGCGCGCCCCCGCGGCCGCAGGCGCCGTCATCAAGACGGGCCAGATCTGGGCGGGCGCGCCGGCCAAGCTGCTGCGCACGGTCAGCGCCGAGGAGGCGTCGTTTCTGGTGCAGAGCGCAGACAACTACGCCAAGTTGGCGCAGGCGCACAAGTGGGTGCATGCGTCGTTGACTCTGGGCGCTTTGGTTGTGATCATCTTGAGGCTGAGTTTGTCGTCACTGGGTCATCAGGCGGACCGGCAACCGCGCAGAGCTCTGAGTTGTGGCGGCTGTGGTGATCGTGCTTTCGTGACGTGAGGCCAGAGCACGGCGTGCAGAGGCTGGCAGCGCTTGCAGCCCACGCCTTGATTGCAGCGCGCGCGCCGGCTCGACCCCTCCTATACAGCGGCCCCTCTCACCAGTCATCGCCCCCCACCGCAACTCGGCCACGCGGCCGCCGCCGCCGCCCCGCCAGGACCGAGAACGGCAAGGTGTTTGAGGAACTTGTGCTGGATGCGACCATTGCGGGTGGGTGGCCTCGGCGGCCTCGGTGGGGGTTCCTCGCATCTGTCAGCCCGCACACCCGGCCGCTGGGGCGTGCCGGTCACACGCCGTCCAACGGCTGGCGCCTGCTGGCCCCGCGCCCGCCTGTTTTGAAGCGACCGGCCGCTTGTCGGCGCTGGCGTGACCGTGGACTCTCTGCCCCCGTCCTGTTCGGCCCGCAGGCGAGCGCGCGTGGCGGGAGAAGACCGACTCGGACGTGCACCAGGGCATCTACAGGGACCCCCAGACCCAGGTCCTGCTCAGCATGCGCTGACCTCAGCATGCGCAGCACGCACAGCACGGGCGCCACCCCCCAGGACGCGCGGCGTCCCACCTATGCCTCGGCACCCAGTGGCGCCCCCCCCGCGCGCTGATCGGTTGGAGCGGTGCGGTGTGCAGCAGGCGGCTGCAGGCGCCTCGGTACCAACTGCTGTGGGCGTCCGCTGGGTCGCCTTGGTGGCGGCTTTGTTTTCAAAGGAGGTCAGCGCCGGCCGGCCTGCAGAGCCCATGCATGGAGGGGGCTCTTGGTCGGGTGGCGCGCTCCAATCGCGGCCTCAGGCCGCCGGCTTGACACGTAGAATGAGAACGATGGTGAAGACGCGCTGGGCTGCTTTGCGTTCGGCCTGTGTAGGCGGCTTGGCGGCGTTTGTAGCGAGCAGGTGTTGTTGTGGCGGCTGCCTGGGGCCCCCGGATAGAACGGCGCAGGCATGTGGTGCTGCTGTTTCTCTGTTTCTTGCATTTTTTGGACGCGCCGGCGAGTGGCACTCCACCGCCTTATGGTGCAATCGAGTTGCGCCCTTCTTCAGTTTCCCGAAGCATGTGTGCGACCGCGACGAGTGGTGCTGTGGCAGAACACTTTGCATGTTGCCTCCGGCCAGTCCTTGTGCCACTTTTTCTCACCGGCTTTCTTCCCTCCTCGTTGGTAAGCCGTTTCCACACACATCTTCAAACACATCTTCAAGGGCCTGCCGCGTGTTGAGGCACATTCTGGGCTTGAGGTTGCTCGGTCATTGGAACGATGCTGCTGTTTCTCTGTTTCTAGTGGGCGTGCACCCCTTATCCCACAGCTGTACCCCTGTCATGTGCCCGTGGGCAAAGGGCCGGTCAACCGCATGTCAGGCCAGTCGTAGCTCAGGAACGTGCGTGGCCACGGCGTCTGCCTCAAGCTTCATAAAGGTGTCTGGTATGTCTTTCGGAGCGGCATCAGAGCTCATCTAGGCACTCAGAGCTTGGGTCTGTGGGCACATGTCTGGGTTGTTTCCACAGGTGCAGCGTCGTTTGACTTCTTGTCCACTGTAGGGAGTGCTATGTACAACGATTCACATAGCATCTTCTTTAAAAATACCGCAAGGCGAGAAAGAGGACGGCAGCCGCTCGTGTGTCGATTGTGACGGTTCGGCACCCGCAGGTTTGCGGGATGGTGAGAGGGCGACGGCGACAAGCTGGAGTCTCATTCAAAGCTCAGGCATTTATCGGGGGTGCTGCGCGCAGGCTCATCTCCTGCATCTAGCTCGGGTGCCTACTCCGGTCTGGATCGCACGTAGCTCCGGGACCATTCCATTTGGTCGCAGGTCATCGCTGCCACAGGCGAATATTACAGCAATGGCTCTCTCAGCGCACCAGTCCCGCGTGGGCCTGCGCGCCAACAGCAGCAGCATCTGCAGCAGGAGGGCGCTCGTCGTCCGTGCCACGGCGACCATGGAGGCCAAGGTGATTTGAAGATCCTCAATCAGAGAATAGACATGGCTTTGCACCTGGCACCTACGTCGACCTTGGGCTCGCTGGGAGCTCGATCGCTCACTGGGGCCGATCTCTCACCCGCCTCTCCTGGGCGTGAACTCGCCGCTCATGGCGACCACAGACCACCAGGAACGGTGTTGGTGTCGAGAACTACATCAGTGAGGTGCCAGAGACGCTCACGCGCCCGGACCTCGACACGCCCGACACGTGAGCGCAAGCGGCGCGTCGGCGCACCAGGCGCCCTGGCATCGATGCAGCCCACGGCTCGTTAAAGCACTGCCTGCCTCTTGCGCCTGATGGCTGTGACGATGCAGCATCGAATGCAGCGGCCGCAACACACGCCCCCCCGCCACATGGCACCCGCCCGACCCCACAGCTGCAACCCAACAATCGTCGCCGCCGCTGCCCCCCCTCCGCGCCCTCCCGCACGCCGCCCCCGCAGCATGCGCTTCCGCTTTGAGAAGATGATCCGCGAGGCGCAGGACTCCATCTGCGCCGCGATCGAGGAGATCGACGGCACCAAGTTCCGCCAGGACGCCTGGGTGCGCAACGAGGGCGGCGGCGGCATCACGCGCGTCATCCAGGACGGCAACGTGTGGGAGAAGGTGCGGCCTCGCGCGTGGGCGGGGGGCGAGCAGAGGGCGTGCAGGGCGCGTGGGCGCCGAGCGGAGTCGTCCGCGCTGGGCGCGCGCAGCAGCGGCGGGCACACGCGCGCGCGTGTGCGGGGGGGTGTCTGCAGGCGTGTCAGCTTGTGTGTGCACGCGTGCGTGTGTTGCCTTCAGTGGTGTGAAGAGGTCATAAGCATGCCGTTACTTGTGTTACTTGTGAAGATTCTCGCTGGCTCCTCCTGCATGCCATCGCGTAGCACCGCTGCCAGCCCCTATGCCGCCTCCATAGTCTGCAAGACCCCCCCCCCCCC
>NW_014010610.1:7847-8472 GCF_000611645.1 Monoraphidium neglectum
AAACGAAACTCCCCATCCCCCCCCCCCTCCCCTGGGGCCCCCACTCACCCCTGCTGTGTGCTTTTGTGTGCTGCCAGGCGGGCGTGAACGTGAGCGTGGTGTACGGCTCCATGCCTGCGGAGGCGTACCGCGCGGCCTCCAGCAACCCCGAGCTCATGGCCAAGATCAAGGCGGCCGGGAACAGCAGGTTGGGGGGCGGGGCGGGGGAAGAGTGTGTGTGTGCGTGTGTGTGATTGTGCATATGTGTGATGTAATTCGTGTGTGAGACATGCATGTGTATGTGTGAGTGTGTGTGAGACTGGATGAGTGTGCGTGTGTACGCGCATTGCTGTGTGCGTGCGGACGAGAAGGATGGTGTTGAGGGCGAGCGGGGCATGTGCGCGGGTGACAAACAGTGATAGGTGGACGGTGCAAGCGCTGCTGTGTGGCCGCGGCCCAGGGGAGCAGTGCGGCGGCGGTGACGGGGGCTGCTGCGGGCCCGGCAGCCACCCGCGATCCCCACTCGGGCGGCACGCCACTGCAGCACACGGGGCCCTGTTGTGCTGTTCACACAAGTGTTGAGGGCGTGCGACCCTTCGACTCGTGCCCCACCCCTGTCTGAGGATCCAGCTCTCATGCGCCGCAC
>NW_014010609.1:0-6855 GCF_000611645.1 Monoraphidium neglectum
CCACCCCAGCGGCGCCCCGCCTGCCCCCACCCACCTTGATGAACACCAGGCATGGCTCCTCATACAGCTCCCCCAGCCGCGCGTGGGCCAGCACCGGCGGGACCTTGGACTCCCCCGGAAGCAGGCAGAAACTGGGCCGCACGCAGCGCAGGAGCAGGTGAGGGGACTCCTTTAGGTTGAAGCGCTAGACGGGGAGCTGGGGGCAACGAAAGACAGGCAGGCATGACTTCACAAAAAAACAGGGTGGTGACATGCGTGGTCACGGCAAGCGACTCTGGCGCCACACATTACATCGGCTAACGTCGCCCTTCATCGATGCAGCCCAAAGCGCGGCCCCAGCCATGCGCTTGCCTGCAGCACTCGGCGGCCGCGAAGGCGTGCCTCGCCTGGGCCGGCGCCCACCACAACGCCACCTGCACCTGTCCCACGGTCGGCAGCTGGCGCGCCTTCAGCAGCATCCGCGTCAGCTGCTGCTTTGGGTCCCGGGCCTGCTGCTGCTGCTGCTGCTGCCGTTCTTGCCGCTTCGGGCTCCTGTCCCTGCCCCGCTCCTGGTTGCGGCTGCGCGGCCGCAGCGACAAGCTGCGCTGCAGCAGCAGCGGGCGCTCGTCATCCGACACGTCCTCTGCCGTCCCTGGCCCCGCCGCCCACCGCAGCGGCGAGCCGGCCGCCGCTGCGTGCCGCCGCTGCGGCGACCGTCCCCGCTCGTGCCCGTGCGTGGCCGCTGCGAGCGCCCGCGGGGACTCTGGTGGCGGCGGCGGCGGCGGGGCGGGCAGCGACGGGCGGCGGTTGAGCGTCAGGCGGGACAGGCCCCTGTTGGCGATGCCGCCCGGCCCCGGCACCGGCCCGCCCCTGCCGCCGCCGGCCCAGTTCGTGGCTAGGGGCGGCAGGGAGTGGACGCTTGGTGCATAGAGTGGCAGGTCAATGTCCAGCACCTTGGTTTGAGGGGTGATGGTTGCACGCCAGCTAGTGGTCAAATGGCGTGTCCTGGACAAGGGTGACGTGGGCTGCCTCTGCAAGACAGTAGCCATAACGCCTTCCTCTTGCTCCCTACTGCTTGAATCCTCCTAGATTTAATTGCCATGCAATTATGCTAGGCCGGCCGGCGCAAATGCAGGTCCCAGGCGCGACGTGCGCGGGCTTGCCGCATGCCGGTTGCGGCGGCAGCGGCGCCAGCAGCGGCAACGGCGGCAGCGGCAGCCGTGGCAGCAGCAGCAGCGGCGGCAACGGCAGCGGCAGCCAGACGGCCGGTGGGCCGCTCTTGGGCGCACCTCCTGTGGCTCAAAGGCCAGGGCATTGACCTCGATGAAGGCGCGCCCCAGGAGCTCATCCGGCCGCCACATGTCCCATGACCAAATCTGGGGGCGGGCCGCGGGGATGGGTGAGACATGAGAGGTGCCCGTCCTTGAAAAGATGCGACGAGCGGCGCGGCGCCGCTTCAGGAGGCGCGGGGTGCTTGGGAAGCGGCGGCTCGCCTGCAGAGCGCGCGGTTGCGAGGCGCGTCGCGTAATGGCGGCGCGACGCTTTGCCGCCGCTGCGGGCACTGTGCGTGGCGAGGTGCAGCAAGGCGCGCCGCCGGCGGGCCGTGCGCGGTCGGCGGGGGCAGCCCGCAAGCCCTGGCCCACCTCCAGCTTCACCACGCGCCGCCCGCTCGCGACCTCGAGCCATTCTATGGCCCACTCCTCCCCGAAATCGACGTCCAGCTGCCGCCGGTGCGCCGCGGTGCGGTGCCTTTGGGCGGGGACGTTGGACAGCAGGGCACTGGGCTCACATGCATCAGCAATGCCGTCAAGCGGCTGAGACGGCCGCGTTCCGCGTGTGTCCGCGTGCTGACACACGTATGCCAGCGCTGGTGCACAGGCTGGCAAGATGGAACTAAAACAACAATGCGGTGAGCTGTATGTGGAATCTGGGTTTGCGTGGGGTCGCGCCTCACTTGTGGTGGCCGGCGATGAGGACGGCATAGGGATTCGGCAGGGCACTGCGGTTCGTCGGCGTGAGGTTGCGCGCGCAGAGGAGCTGCGCAAACGAGGATGGCAGCCGCATGGGGACGCAGCCATGGGCGGGCCAGGCGCGGGCGACGGGGTGGGGCGGGGCGAAGGGTGTGAGATTGCTCAAGTAAAAGGCGTGTGTGAGGGGGGCCTGGTACTGGGTTTGGTCGCTGGTGCCACGCTCGCGGGCATGCATGCGACCCGGGCCTCGCTTCAGCCAGGGCGGGGCGGCCTGCGGCGGCCCACCCACCCGGACATGCAGGTCAAACCCCTGGAAGGAACGGAACCATTCGTCAAGGCTCTCCTCCTGTCGGGCACGAGCAAGGGGTCGGGCCAGAGGGGCATGCAGTCATGAAGATGGTCGAGAGCTAGGGACGGGATGCTGCAGGGCGCCATGAGGAGTTTGATGGAACATACCCGCGCGCGCAGTTGCTTGCAAGGACAGACACGGGCGCCCGCGCCGCGCCCGGGCGGAAGCGGGCCCTTGGGGGCTCCTCGCGCGCACCGCACCTTCAAAACGTCCCGCTCCGTGACCCGCAGCGGGTGTGACTCCAGCACCATGCTCACGGCGCCCGTGTGCCTCCCAGGGGCGGGCCCGTCATCACGCGCCGCCGCTCCCGCTCAGTGCTGCAGCTGCTGCTCGTCTTGGCGCTGTGTTGTCGACCTCTGCTCAGCAAGCCTTCAACCCTGGCCTATGCTTGTGCACTAAGAAGCTATCAGGCCGATGCGCGTTCTATGTGCGCACGCAGTACCATGCGCGAGGCAGCAGTGTTGCTCTTGATGAGATGAGAAAGCGTGTGTCAGCAGAGCACACCCAACCCACTGCCGTATGGTGGCCGCCGGGAGTGCCACTACAAGTGCGTGCAAATCAGCACGCGTGCAAGGAGCGGGCGGAATGCACTCTCAGATGTCTCTGCAGAAATCAGTACGTGTGCCTGGCCCGAGACTGGATCGGAAGCTGCCGTGGTGTCACATATGATCCCACTCATGCAGGCATCAGTTGCACGTCTGCGTAAATTATTCCTCAACTGAACGCGGTGATCCACCCCTGATCACTTTGATCTGGGCACCTCAGATATAGGTCAGCTCCTTCAATGGCCTCCGCGGCCGTGGTGGGGCGGCCAATCAACTATAGTGAAGTAATACCTCGGCACAAGGATCCTGTGAAAGTAGATGCAAAGGAGGTGGAGGAGATCGTGCTGCTGCGCAAGCGCATAGGCTTCTCTCGCCTCGATCTAGGCCCTTTTTTGGTGGCATATGCTTTGGTGACAGCAGCGCTGGTCAACTACGCGATCGCAGGCCAATGGTGCGCTCCATGCGGCAGTGGTGTGCCACCGCTGCATGAAACCCAGTGCAACAGCATGCATTGCAGCGCCGCGTCCTGATCGCCCCACCAGCATGCCCACGCGCATCGCAGCAACATACACCGACTCCCTGTTGTTCTGTCATCCTGCAGAGCGGTCCAGACTGACCGTGTGCACACATGCACACACAAACACGCGCATGCACGCATGCAGACACCCGATGTGCACAACATCACACGCCCCCCCGCTGCTGCCCTGATACCCAACGCGTACTTTTCACAAACCAGGCGTGTATTCACGTACTTGTCCTACAGCCTGGGCGCCGTGGGCGTGGCGCACGTTCTGGCGCTGCTGTTTACAGTTTGGAGCGTCAATTGGAAAGCAACCGCCGGCTATGCGCGAGTGGATCAGCTGGCGCAGGCAGAGTTTGTCAAGGCGAGTTTCTGCAAGGAGGCGGGGAAAGCTTGGGAGTCGGCAAGCGGCGGCTTGTGCTTGTGTTGTGCACAGGGCAGAGGTAGAACAAAGCAGCCGTTTGTGGGTGGCGCTAGCACACGGGGCGGGCAGGGGGGACGCGTTGGATTCGGCGTCGCGGGCAATGAGGTCGACACATGCAGCAAGTTGTGGGTCCACCGCAGTGCTGATCCCTTTCCGCACACTGCACACACCCATACCCATGGTGGGCAGGTGGTGCCTGCCAAATTCTCTGGCAGGCGGGCAATCGTGCCCCTGACGGCTCGTGTCCTGGTGCGCAGCCCCTAAATTGCGCCACAGCTGGGCTTTGAACTTTTGCTGCGGGGCTCAGGCAGGCAGCAACAAGCACGGCGGCACGCAGTGGTTGGGGTGGACGCCTGGACCGCCGCGACGCGTGTGTACTGGCGAGTCAAACCGGCAGCAGGCTCAAACTGCGCCAGTGCACCGGCCGCCGCAGCAGCATGCCAATCACCTCCTTCCGAGCTCCTTGCCGCCTCGCAATCCCACAATATCACCCTGCAGCGCGCCGACGCGGCGGCTGCGTCCGGTCTGCCGACGGTTGGCGCCAGCAAGGAATCGGACGAGCTGGTTGAGGTCGGGTTTGAGTTCAGGAAGCTGCGGTTCCTGTACCATCCCGAGACAAACACCTTCACACGCCTCAAGTGTGTCCGTCAGCGGGTTGGGGGTTTGGCTTGGGTGAGGTGGCAGCTGCCCCGATAAGGGGAAGGGGGAAGGACAGGGAAGAGCATGCGCCAGGAGAGCCAAGTATAGCCACGCGTGGCCCTTGACACGCACGCCTGACCCGCCGGCCTAGCGGTTCGTGCGAGCTGCATGCTCCTGCTGCAGTGTCCTGGACTTTGCCAAACCTCCCCTTCTCCTGATCCCCTTCCGTGCTCGCCCCTGACCGCCGCCTCTTCCACAGGTTCCCCGTCCACGAGCCGTTCGAATCGTACCTCCGTGCTAGCGGCTACGGCTCCGCGGACCGCGTCGCCTCGGCGGCCGAGGTGTGGGGCCTGAACCGGTTCGACGTCCCGGTGCCGCCGTTCCTGGACCTGCTGCGGGAGCAGATGCTGGCGCCGTTCTTCGTGTTCCAGATCTTCTGCGTCGGGCTGTGGTGCCTGGACGAGTACTGGTGGGTGATGTGTGTGAGTGGAGGAGTGCTTGCATGCGTGCGTACCTGTGCTGTTTCTGTAACGCCGTGCGAGCGTGTGTGTTGTCAAGCATACGCACACACGCCCTTGCGAGCATGCCAGAAACCGCGCGCCTGGGCGCCGACGCTCGCATTTCCAGGCAATATATCGATTTGGTGGTAAACGGCATGCCGTTTGAAAACAAGCATGCGGAGGTGCAAGCTATAGCATGCGGACGTGCAAGCAATTGCAGGCGCAGCTCTTGCACGCCGCACCAAAGGCCCGCCCGGCCGTGATTCGGCCACCACCTGGCTTGTTGCGGGGATCGCTGCGTTGGCAGCGTTGCAAAAGCACAGATTTCATCCGTCGGCACCGCCCCCCGTCGGGCCGACCGGCCTCCAAGTTGTGCAACAGCGGCCGGCTGCCTCGCAGTCGCCGCGGCGGTCACGCCGCGGGTGCCCCCCGGTGTAGCGCCCCGAGGCCCCTGTCCCGGGAGTGTTTTAAGGTTGGGGCCGACAGCCTCACAGTCAGCCAGCCCTTCTGCACCCGTTTGCGTTCTCTGCCCGAGCTTTCGCCACAAGAATATGCGCACGCTGCACCCCCAACTTTCTGGACTCTGATTTCGCATCGTGTCCCTCTGCTCTCGCGAGCCTCCTAAAAGTGCTTTCCCCCGGGACGACCCATGCATACCGAAGTACGGTCAACCCAACCACCGACCCGCCCCATCCCATCCCATCCCACCACCCCACCACACCACACCGCATGATACCCATCCCACCTACCACCCCAGCCCCACCCAACCCAACCCCACCCACCGCCAGGTACTACTCCATCTTCACGCTCTTCATGCTGGTCATGTTTGAGTG
Source organism: Monoraphidium neglectum (assembly GCF_000611645.1). Classification (NCBI taxonomy): domain Eukaryota; kingdom Viridiplantae; phylum Chlorophyta; class Chlorophyceae; order Sphaeropleales; family Selenastraceae; genus Monoraphidium; species Monoraphidium neglectum. The sequence goes on from NW_014010609.1 coordinate 5,760, forward strand.
CACGGTCGTAGGCCAGCGCATGCGCACGCTCAAGGAGCTGCGCAGCCTGCAGGTGCCCAAGCAGAAGCTGCACGCGTACAGGTGCGGCCCGCCTGAGGGTGGGACGGGTGTGCGCGGTTGCGGCTGCGAATCTAAGCCCGGTTTTTGCTGGCTGCGATGCGGCGGCCGGGGGTGCAGCTCGGTGAGGTGCTGCGCTACAACGTCTGTTGGTGTCGGTCGGTCGAGTGCAAGCAGCCCTGCTTGTTATCGAGTTGCAGAAGCCAGATTGCAGGAAGTAGGCAGGGGTGATGGTGGGGCTTCAACAGCTGTTGAGGGCACTGGAGAGCGCAGATTCAACCGCGGCCCCGCACCACAATGGGGGTCGGCGGCTTCCAAGCTGCGCGACAGCACGCCGCCCGCGGGGCGCAAAAGCCGCGCCGCGGTTGCCCTTGATTAAGGCCCGCTGGGCGGTGGTCCCGGCGGCGTCCAAGGTTGGGGCCAACATTCCCGTCCGCCTTCCAATGCGCTTCCCGGCCCCCCCTCCCTGCTGCTGCATCACTACCATCGCCGCCGCACCTGATTGAGGGAGGTTGTAGCGACCAGATGCACGCCCATGCAGGGCACGCACTCCCGACACTTCCGACCGTGCGCTGTTCAACCGCCACCCAGCCGATGTGGCTGCCTCACCCACTTTTCATGCCCCCGTACTCCCGCGACCCCCCCTAGGAACGGCAAGTGGGAGGTGGTCCCCGGGGAGGCCCTACTGCCGGGTGACGTCATCAGCATAGGACGGCCCAGCGGCGAGGGCAACGAGGACAAGGTGGTGCCCGCGGGTGAGTGGGCAGCTTGTGGAGGGTGCCTGCAGTCGGGCCCCTAGGAAGCAAAGTGCCAACAAGCCGAGGAGGCTAGTGGGGCCGGCGCCTGCCGATGCAGGGGGCTGCTACAAATGCCGCCAGGGCCCTCGTGGCAAGCCGCTCACCTTGGCTTCGCCGGCGGCCACGCGCTGCGTCCCTAACGGCAACACGTCGTTCACGAGCGCGCTCCGCTCGCCCGCAACCCACGCACGACTGCACTGCCCCCCCCCCCCCCCCCCCCCCCCCCCCCCCCCCCCCCCCCC
>NW_014010609.1:7260-7864 GCF_000611645.1 Monoraphidium neglectum
CCCCCAGACTGCCTGCTGCTGGCCGGCAGCGCTATTGTGGAGGAGGCGGTGCTGACCGGCGAGAGCACGCCGCAGTGGAAGGGCGCCGTCGGCGACGCGGGCGTGCCGCCGTCGGAGCGGCTGCACATCAAGACGCACAAGCACCACGTGCTGTTTGGCGGCACCAAGGTCCTGCAGCATACGGGCGACAAGGCTGCACGACTCAGGCGCGCCTTCAGATAGCAAACCACTGGCTCTGCTTGCGCCCGCGCCCGCTAGAATGCATGCCTTCACATCATCGTCTGCCCCACCTGGGGCCCCCTGCCGGTAGGCAAGCCGGGTCTTGTGACCCAGTGTGTGAGTCATCTATCGAGGCCATCGCAAACCATTGAGCGCCGCCATGTGCTGCGGACCATCGCCCACCGTCGCCCCCCTGCAGGACGCCCGACGGCGGCTGCCTGGCGATCGTGCTGCGCACTGGCTTTGAAACGAGCCAGGGGCAGGTGAGGCGGCCGGGGCCCGGCTCACGTCCGTTGGTGTTTGGTAGAGCTGCAGGCCGGCTGTGTGTGTTGGGGGCGCGCCGCCCGCTGCGCAGCCGGCGGCGTCGCTTTTCTACATCCAAACC
>NW_014010608.1:0-7454 GCF_000611645.1 Monoraphidium neglectum
GGCAAGCCCCGCCGCGCGCTGCGGCGCGTGGCGGCTGCGGGCGAGCGCCCGGAGCTCCCCGAGAGTGTAGCCCTCCGGCGCCAGGCCAGCCGCGCGGCTGAGCTGGTCCCGCTGCAGAACCGCCTCGTCCTCGTCAGCGGCCCGGCCCGGCGAGTCCGCGCCGACGACCCGCGCGCCCAACCCGAAGCGCAGGCGCGCGACGAGCGGGCGCGGCGCCGCCGCGGCAGGGGGTGCGGCGGGGGGCACGGCGCCTGCGGCGGCGGCGGCGGCTGTGGTGCTGGCTGTCGGGCGAGAGGCGGCGGCAGGCTGCTGCTGAAGTTGCTGATCCTGCTGCTGTTCCTGCTGCTGCTGCTGCTGTTGGTCCTGCTGCTGCTGCTGCTGCTGCTGCTGCTGCTGCTGCTGCTGCTGCTGCTGCTGCTGCTGCTGCTGCTGTTGTCTCTGGAGCTGCTGCTGCTGCTGCCGCTGCTGCTGCTGCTCTTGCTGCCGCTGCATTTGCTGCAGCTTGGCCGCGCAAGGCTTTGCGGGCGCAGCGAAAAACCCCTTGCGCAGTGCGCTCTTGCCTGCCGCTGCCGCGACCACGGGCAACTCCCGCTGCTCCGCCTGCTGCTTACGCCGCGAAGACAGCGCCCCCTCTGCGCCTGCCGCGCCGGCGCCCGCAGCGTTGCCACGCGCGCCAGCCGCGCTGGTCGCGGCGGCGGCGCTGCCGCCCTGCTGCCTTGCCTGCGCCCTCCTCCTCAAGAACTCAAGCTTATCGGTGCCAAACCGCTCCGCCGCCTCTGCCAGCGCCTCTCGACGCTCGCCTGGGCTCATAGCCGCCGCCTGGCGCGCGGTCTCCTCGCCTATCGCCGCCAGCTCCTGCGCGTCTGTCGAAAGCGGGCTGCTCGCTGCAGCAGCATCCGCGGCGGCGCAGCCGCCTCCCGCGGGCGTCGCGGACGCCGGCGGCGGCGCCGCCGCCGCAGCACGGCGGCCGAGGGAGAACTTTGACGCGCGACGGTGTGACGCGGTGGGGAACGCGGCGCCGGGCGCGGCGGGCGGCGCGGGGGGTGCGGCTGCGGCGGCGTCGGGGCGCCGCTCCATCACTTCTCCCATGATTCCTGGTATGCCCGGCGCGAGCACGCCGGCGGGGCGTGGCGGGGCTGGGAACGCGGGTGGGATGTGCACGCGTGCGGCGTGAGGCAAAAAAGGTGGGGGAGCGGGGTCGCGCGTGTGGGGATGTATGCAGGTGCATGAGCAGCAGCGGGAATGCCAAGGCTGTAGTGGAGGCAGGCCGCCGGCCGCCCCGCGCGCCGCAGGCGACCCACCATCTTCAGCGCCGCCCCGCTGCGGCGTCGCTTCGGGTTGCTGCTGCGCTTCTGCAGGCGTCGGGGCCGGTGCGGGCCCCGCCGCGGCATGGCGCTCCGCAGTGGAGGCAGTTGGGCCGGCAGGGCCCCGTTTTGAGATGCGTGTCACTTTCGCGGCGGGGCGCCTGTCGCCGGCGTCAAAGTCCTCCTGTTGTAAGGGAGCACATGGAATGTGTCAGGGCGACGCGCTGAACGCCCCGCTGAGCCGCGTGCTCTGCTGCGCTGTGCGCTGTGCGTAGACGCAGCGCGTTCATCTACGCCACCGCAGGAGCGCGAGCGTATTGCACCTGCAGCTTCAGAAGCGAGGCCTCGTCAACTTCTAGTAGCTCACGACGCAGCCTGGTCATGTCCTCCATTGCGATCCACGATCAGACGATCTACACAGTTGTGTGCTTTACAACTCATCGCGATATGATAAATTTACCTGACATAGTCTACTTCCGCTTGAACGCGCTAAGCACCTGCTGCCTGTGCAGCCGCCAACTCTAGCTGGTGACGCGCGCCCGTCACCTGCGCCGACGCTCCAAATTTTGGGTACGCGCGGCAGGTTTTGGGGGTTACAAGTTTTTCGAGAGAACCTACAACATTCACTGATATGGGCCGGCTCATGCTGTGATGCGTCTGTGCCAATCTGCGTGCATGCAGTCAACACGGTCAGCCGCGATTGACAGGCAACGGCGGTTCATCGGCGACTGCTGACCACTTGGCCACAACAATAATACAATAGTATATGCACATTTCCTCATTGCTCTTTCCAGGATGTGCTGTCACTGGTGGCGTCGGGCCGTTGCAGCCTGCTGACCACCAAGCCTGGACCAACTTGCAGCTGGCTCATTGCCACTCTCCTCGGGGCATCCCAGCGGCAATTTCCGATATTGTTAGTTGGTTTATAGGCCGTTATGCGCCCATAGCATCCTACAACAGCCACCGCATCAAAAGCAGCGCCACAGTTCACGACGGACAATGCAGATCGCACGCGGCCCTCAATGGGCTAGAGCGAGGTCTGTGCGTGCTATGCGCGAGCGCGTTACGTGCAGAGTGCTGGCTGGCACCACCAGGACGAAGGTTTGTGTGCGCGCGTGTGGTCGGTGTCGGGGCGAGGCGGCGAGCTCCAGCCCACCAGGCGCTGCGTCGCACTCTATGCCGCCACCCCAACGACTGGGGGTGGTACTATTACATGTACCGTTCCAATCGCGCGATGCACGTCGCCGCAACGGCGTCCGCACCGGGCCTCGCACGACGCGGCTGGATTCCCTGGCGGACGGCACCGCAAAATGGACACGTGGCCTTTGCAGCCCCCACCGAACCGGTGGCTCCCTCCTCTCCCCCACCAGGCCGGCAGCAGGGCCACGACGGAGCTCGCCGTGCTGGACGCGCTGCGCAGCGCCAAGGGGCGCGGCAAGGAGGGCCTCAGCGAGGAGGCGCTGCAGCAGCTCAGCCTCGCGATATCCGTCCTGGAGCAGGACGGCGGCGTTGCAGGTGATGCCATGCAAAATAACATGCACGCGCAGCTGCAAACAACATGCATGCGCGCATGCGGCCGCGGGCTTCGCAGCTGCCTCGCCTCATGACGCTTGCATGGCTGGCCAGCGGGCGGCGGCGCTGTCCTGCATTGCGCGGGCCTCGAACGGACATGCGTTCGCGCCACGCCATGAGGCAGCCTTCAGCCGCGCGTCGCCGCCGCCCGGTGCCACTTCATCTGCCCGCCCGCCGCTCGCGTCCCCCGACGTTCGCCCACACACGTCCAGATCCCACCACGCTTGATGCCATCGACGGCAAGTGGCGGCTGCTGTACACCTCGCGCCCCGGCTCGGCCTCGCCCATCCAGCGCACCTTCACTGGTAGGACGCCCCGCTTGCGACAGCAGCAGGCTCGCCGCCTCTCTCCAAAACGCAGGGGCCACCCATCTGCGTGGCGATGGCAAAACACATTTCACCGCGCGGCACTCTCTCGGTCATACGCGATATCCGCCTCGCCGCCCACGGTCCATTTTCAAATTCGGCGTCGGCAGGCGTGGAGGCGTTCAAGATCTACCAGGAGGTGGATCTGAGCTCTGACCTGCCGCGCGTCAACAACGTCGTCGATTTTGGGGAGGAGATCGGCTACCTCATCGTGCAGGCCAAGGCAAGCACAGAGTCGCGGCCGCTGGAGGGGTTCACCCCCAGGTGCGAGGCGGCAGCCCTAGGGGGGGCGGCACCCTGCTGCGAGGGCGCGCGCACGGAGGCGGCGGCGAGCGGGGCGAGGGACGGAGGGGGATGTGGTCGCCAGTAGGCGCGGCGAGACCCTCGTGAGCGGTCCGCACGAGAGAGTAGCCATGGCTGGCAGGCAGCGGCCAGGCTGCCCTCAGAACGAAGCAAAACCATGCGGCCGGTGGTGCTGACATTCCATCATTCTGCGTGTCGATCCCCAGGGTGGGTGAGGGGCTGCCCTTTGGCATCCTGGGGAAGAGCTTCAACACGCCACCGGCGCGCCCCAACTCGCGGATCGACTTCCAGGTGCGGCTTTTTTCTCTTTCTCAAATGCGAAGCCCCACTGCTGTGCACATGGCCAGATAAGCTTGCCACGCTGAGCTTGGCACGCTGCCATTGCCCAATCTGATTTCACCAGCAGGAGGGCGATGCCTGCAACCCCCGGCCACGCCTCAAGTCCGCAGCAAGAGCTCACCATCCACCCACCACACCTTTATCCGCGCCCCTGCTCGCCCACCCCCCGCAGTTTGACCAGGCCGCGTTCCACTTCAAGTTCCTCCCCTTCTCAATCCCCTACCCCGTGCCCTTCCGCATCCTCGGAGACGAGCGCAAGGCGCGTCCCCCCTCTCCCGTCCCCCTGCGCCTGGCGGCGAGCCTGTCCGCCACCTGCGCCGGCCCCGCGCGCGCACATCCACCGTTGCGCCCGCCGCCCCGCTGATGCAACACAGCTGTCGGTGCCCTCCGAAGCGCGTGCGTTGTGCAGAGCGTTGCGTCCGTGCGCGGAAGCTGCCATCAGTATGACTGCATGGTGCCAGCCTTGGCGGTTTCCATATTTGAACCACTGCCTTTCACTACTTCATTTGATCTGCAGGGCTGGATCGACACCACATACATGAACCAGGACGGCACCTTCCGCCTGGCGCGCGGGAACAAGGGTGGGCGGCGCGATTTCGGCCCGATTGTTGGCCGTGTGCGCTAGGGGCATGACGCAACGCATGCGTGGGCAGACTGGAGGTGGCTGCTGGTGCGGTTGGCTTGGAACACACCCAACTGATCGGATGTGACCGCAAAGAGGCATCTGTCACTCAGCCACCCCCCCCCCGACTGCACCTTGATGTCCTGCACAGGCACCCTCTTCGTGCTGGTGAAGGTGGGCGCTATACAAGACTGATCCAGCCGTTCTGTGCAGTGTTGCGGTGCCCTGCCTTGCAATACCGATCCGACAAGACCCACAGTCGTTCAAAGCCCCGTCCCACTTGCGCCTCGCAACGTCTGTTTCGACCCCCCTCTACGCACCACCCAGACACGCGCGTCTCGCCACCCTCCTGCGCCCCACACCCCGCGCAGGCCCCCCAGGAGGGCGTCAGCCTGGAGTCCCAGCTGCTCTCAGCCATCGAGGCGAAGGAGGACGAGCTGGTGCTCTCGTTGGTGGGCCTCATACAGTCAGAGAACCCCACACCACAGCCAGCGCAGTCGGACAGGGTCGGCGGCACGTGGCGGCTGGTGTGGTCGCAGCAGGCAGAAAACGCGTCGCCCCTGCAGAAGTGGTGGGTCGCGCCGGGGGAGGGCGGGCGGTGTGGGGGCGCCTCGCTGCGTCACGGTGGGTGGGGCGCGTTGAGGCGGCCTGCGGCGGGTGTGGTTGGACGACAGGCCCCCTTTACCGTCAGATCACTCGCGTGTCGGAGCCGTGCACCTCCCACTGCGCAAGTCTCCATGCTGCTCCAACGGTGGAGCCTCAGAACCTCATACCTGTCCCCATGTCAATGACCTGGACGCCCCTGCACCCAACTCCCTGCACGCCCGCCGCCCCGCAGGGGCTCCCAGCAGGCGCGCTCGCTCCAGATCATCGATGCGTCCGAGGGAACCTTGGAAAACGTCGTTGACCTCGGGGCGCTCCAGATCCGCGCGCAGGCGACCTGCGCCGCAGAGGGCGACGCGCGGACGGACGTCAACATTGGGGGGGCGTTCTTGTCGGTGCTGGGCGGCAAGCTGCGGGTGCCGCTGCCTATCAAAGGGACGGGCTTTGTCGACTGGCTGTACCTGAGCGATGACGTCAGGGTGACGCGCGGCAGCAAGGGGTCGCTGTTTGTGCATGTGCGGGAGCCGGAGGCGGAGGCGGAGGTGGCATGAGCACGCACACGTGCTGGGACACACGGCTGGTTGTGGTGCGGGCTTCTTCTGAGCCTGAGAGGGTTTTGCTCAACCTGGTATTTTTGTGGGATGGCTGCACACGTGTCTAGCGCTCTCCAATTTCGAGCCCAAACCTAGTTTTCATTGTTGCACCTTGCTTTTTTTTGTCAACGCTCGCCTGGGATAGAGGCCGCTTGGGTCCGCCTCATACCTCCCTCCATTTTCTGGAGTGACAGTCATTATTAAAGTCGTCTCTGCCAACACCCGTCGCTTTCCGTCAGCGGCCCCCATCGGCCGGCAGGCAAGCGACCTGCTTGCACCCTTCTGCGACGGGGAGTCGCATAACCACCTGTCCAGCGAGCCTGGGAGTTTGTGTCGCCGTGCCCCATTCTTTCCGTCATGCGTGTACGCCGTGGCCTTGTAACTGCAGCGCTCTGCCCCAGATCAGGTTGGATGCAAAGGTATACACAGGGGATAGTCACACAGCTGGCTCACCTGACGCCGCTGGCTTCACTGACACCGCTTGGCAGCAGCTTCGCACCACCCAATGCTGCGTGCCGTCAGTCAACATCCACCAAGTTTTTGCAGCCAATCCTGGACAAACCCAAGCAGCATATTACAGCTGCCTTTCCTGGTTTCCAGCATGTCAGCTTGAAGAAAGTCAGAGCTCGTCTCTCTCCCCCCGCACGAGCCGCTCCACCTGAGACTGCACCCGGCTGAGGTGCGGCCGCGCCGCCTCCAAGTGCCGCTCCACGTGCGGCCGCACGCGCTCCGCCTGCCGCCGCAGCAGCTGCAGGCCGCCCCGCACAATTTTGTGCTGCTGCAGCTCCTCCCACAGCTCCTGCGCCTGCCGCATGCGGTCCGGCTGGGCGTAAAGCAGGAACGCGGCCCCCGCGGCGGCCGCCAGGAGCAGCAGCAGGAGCGAGAGGAAGAGGCCGCCGCTGCGCAGGGGCAGGGAGGGCGGGGCGGGGACGTCGGTCGGGACGAGTCTGGCGAGCACGCCGGCCTAATTGATCATTGAATGAAGAGTCGGCACCCTGCATCCAACAGGAGGCGACCCCTGCCGCGGCAGCGACGCGACCCAACCAAAGGCACAGGCTCCCAGCCCGCCACGCAACACAATGGGACGCACCCGCCACCGCCACCGCCGCCGTGTGCTCTCAACTCCAGCACGAACGCGTTGGCGTCGCCGCCCACCGCCAGGACGCGCGCATCGTCGTCGCTGAACACGACGCGCGTCACAAACGCCATGCTGGCCTTGGGCTCGCGCTTCACCACGTGCAGGGAGCGCGGGTCCACGATCTGCGCGGGCAAGGTCGCGGCCGCACACGCGCAACTTTGTGTTGGTGGAGGGTGGAATATGTCACATGGCGTTGGCGGCCGATCGCGGGCGTGACGGGCGCGGGCTTCGCGTGGCGTGCCGCGGCGCCCAGCCGCAGGCCCGCAGGCGCCGCCCGGGCCCGGCCACGGGTGGGTGGTAAGCAGCTGGGGAGGCGAGGGGCGGTTCGCGCGGCGCGACGCCGCGGCGGCGCCGGCGGCAGCGCCGGCGGCGGCGGCAGCAGCAGCAGCAGTAGCAGCAGCAGCAGCAGCAGCAGCAGCAGCAGCAGCAGCAGCAGCAGCAGCAGCAGCAGCAGCAGCAGCAGCAGGCGCAGCAGCCACACCCTCGCAGCCCACCAGCAGCGCGCCCTCCGACTGCCCCATGGCCAGCAGCCGCCCAGATCTCGAGATCTCAAGGGAGGAGTTGAAGTCAGGGTCCACCTCATGGCGCTTCAGCAGGACCCACGCCGGCCCACCC